>NC_056732.1:1833210777-1833477092 GCF_019279795.1 Protopterus annectens | reverse complement strand
GAGTCTGTGAGCACTCACTGCCAGTGTGCCTTAGGACATATCCAGAGAGCATGAAGAGGCACATTGTTTGAGACTGGCACCAGCTGAGTCTGTGAGCATTCACTACCAGTGTGTATAAGGACATACACAGAGACCATGGACAGACACACTGTCTGAGACTGGTACCAACTGAGTCTGTGAACATACACTACCAGTGTACATAAGGGCATACTCATACAGCATGAAGAGGCACACTGTCTGAGGCCGGCACCAGCTAATACTGTGAGCACACATCACTGTTGTGCATAAGGATATACCTAGAGAACATGGACAGGTACACTGTCTGTACTGGCACCAGCTGGGTCTGTGATCACTCATTACCAGTGTGCATAAGGATATACCCAGAGAGCATTTAGAAGCTTACTATCTGAGGCTAGCACCAAATGAGTCTATGAACGCACACTGCCAGGGTATATAAAGACATATCCAGAGAACATTTAGAGGCACACTATCTGAGGCTGGTACCAACTGAATCTACCAGCACTGACTACCAGGATGGATAAGGACATATCCAGAGATCATTTAGAGGCACAATATCTGAGGCTAGCACCAACCGAGGCTGTGAACACACTACCATGGTGTGTAAGGATATATCCAGAGAGTATTTAGAGGCACTATCTGAGGGTAGCACCAACAGCGGCCATGAACACACACTACCATGGTGTGTAACTACATACTCAGAGAGCATTTAGGGGTGCACTATCTGTGGCTACCAGCTACTGTGTCTGTGAACACAGACTACCAAGGTATAAAGACATACGCAGAAAGCATTTAGAGGCACACCATCTGAGGCTAACAGCAACTGAGTCTGTGAACACACACTACTACAGTAGATAAAAACATACCCAGAGAGCATTTAGAGGCACACTACTTGAGGTTGGTACCAACTGAGACTGTGAACACAGAGTACTAGTGTGCATAATGACATACCTAGACAGCATGAAGAGGCACACTGTCTGAGGCTAGCACCAGCTGGGTCTGTGAGCACTCACTATCAGTGTGCATAAGGACATACGCAGACAGCATGGAGAGGCACACTGTCTGAGGTTAGGTCCAGCTGGGTCTGTGAGAACTCACTACCAGTGTGCATAAGGACATACCCAGAGTGCATGGAGAAGCACATTGGCTGAGACTGGCACCAGCTGAGTCTCTGAGCACTCACTAACAATGTGCATAACTCCTTCACGCAATGCTTTCTGGAATTTATAAACTCCAATGCCCTGGATCAACTTATCCACACCCCCATCAGGGGCAAGAATATCCAAGATCTAGTCATTACAATCATGAGTGACCGGTCTTCCACACCTGAAGTCAATGCCTCATTGGTCTGATCTGACCATAAGCTAATTACCCTAGATATCCACATCCTGCCCTCATCCCCCATTAAGGAAACCATGGTAAAAAAATTTTCCAAAGCCAACTTCATGCTTTTTAAGACAGAAGTGGTGTACTTCATGACCTATGCAGATTGACAATACAGTTACGACTACTGAATCCTACACAATTGCACTTTATAAGCACTTACATGAGTGCATTGATCGTGCTATCCCAAACAGAACCAAGACGCTATCCTCCAAAAAAGGAAGCCAATCTGGTGGTCCCCTGCCATAAATAAACTGTACAACAGAAGGAAGAAACTGTTGCAAAAGAGAGTAAAATCCCATGAGTGGAGGAGCTCCCTGGTCAACCTCAGTAAGAAGCTGCGATCCCTGATAAAATCCTCCAAAGCTAGTTACGAAAACAAAATCATCACTGATTCTAAAGACAACCACAAAGCATTCTATAGCTATGTCAAGAATTTCAATGGCAACACTCAGATCTGCTCTGAGTTACAGCACAATGGCACTAAATATACAGACCCAAATGATATTGCCAACATCCTGGCAGATAGGTTCAGTGCTAACTTTACCCCCTTCTCACTCCCTAAACAGCCCATCTCTATACCGGAAAAATGCAATGTTCCTGTAATCACGGCTGCACAGGTAAAAACCACACTCTCCAAAGCTAAGAACACAGCATCCATGGGACCAGACAACATTCCAAGCTGCACTCTACACGAACTACAGAATGAACTGGGACCCCACCTAAGTACCATGTTAAATCATAGCCTCACCTCAGGCTTTGTGCCTGCTGAATGGCACACAGCGACGGTTATCCCACTCCACAAGGGGGGAGCCTCCACAGACCCTGGGAACTACTGCCCCATTACCCTACGAGCCTGGTCTGCAAGGCCATGGAACATATCATCATAGAACTCATAAACAAAGACATTGGTAATCTTCAAACTCTGGACCCTACCCAGTTAGGGTTTGTAAAAGGCAGATCATGTCTCCTAAACCTGATAGACTTCTTTGAAGCAGTCACCAAAGCCATAGACAAGCATGGCTTAGTGGTAGGTCATACCGACTAATGTTACCAAGGTCCTGGGTTTGAGACTGACAGTGGGAATTTATTGGAGAGGCCACAAAAGTTCCTCACCAAAAGGATAAAGGGTCTCAAACATCCGTCCTATGCTGCCCGACTGAAAGAACTCCAGCTCTATTCAGTCGCTTACCGCTTGCTCAGAGGTGACCTTTGCCTAACATACAAGGCCATGTCAAACCCAGATTTGATGAATATGCTTCACCTCAAAAAATCTAGATCTGTCAGAGTCACAAGGGCGGGAGACTTAAACCTCGACACGGCTATTAATAGGACGTGCTGGAGGGATAGATTCATCACCCAAAGACTCTATGCTGTGGAATAAAATCCCGGTATATGTGAGGCAGAGCACCTCGCTGGCCTTGTTCAAGATAAATCTTGACCAATGGATGGGAGATCGCAGATATACCCCAGGGATTACCTCAGTGTCACTGCTCAACAGAGGCACAGCAAAATAATGGGTATAGTTCCCCATACTAAAGGGGTGGCGTAAGCCACAAAACTATGGGCTAGGCTTGTAAATGCCCTCGGGCAGATAGCCTAGTATGAACCTATGAACCTATGAACCTATGAACAAGGGTAAGGTGGTTCACACAGCCTATCTGGATCTTGTCAAGGCTTTCAACACCATCCCCCACTCTGGAATTATAGATAAACTCACTAAACTAGGTATAATTCCCTATGTCACAAGATGGGTTGCCAACTGGCTCACTGATAGAACCTACACTGTGAAAGTAGCAGACTCCAAATCCGACTTCAGACCAGAGACAAGTGGAGTACCACAGGGTTCAATCCTGGGTCCTCTCCTGTTTGGTATCTACTTCTCTGAAGTACAGGCTAACAAAGAAGGTCTTTGGCTAACAAAGTTTGCAGATGACTGCAAACTAGGACCATAATTGAAACTCCTAACGATGTAGACATCCTACAAAAGGGCCTCACTGAGACAGATGCCTGGTGTTAAAGCCATGACCTCAAGCTCAATGCCAAAAAGTGCATTGTCATCCCCTTTGGTAAAAACTCTGTACCCATGAACTACAACATAGGCGGTAGTATACTTAACACTGAAAGTGTGATAAGAGACCTTGGTTTCACAGGTGGACAGTAGTCTCTCCTTTGATAATCACATCACCACAGTAGTCAGGAAATCATTCTACGTGGCACACCTCATCACAAAAGGTTTCTCATCCAGAAAAAAAGAGGTAATTGTTCCCACCTACTCATCACTCATTAGACCCATTATAGAGTACAACGCCCCTTTTGGTATGTACCTCACAAGACATCTACAACAACTGGAAAGGCCACAGAAATACCTGACAAAGAGGATTACCAGCCTCAAACAGATGCCCTACACAGACCGTCTCAAAAAACTCCAGCTTTACTCCGTCGCATATCACCTACTCAGAGGTGATCTCTGCCTAACATACAAAGCTATGTCAAACCCAGAGCTGTTGGACATGCTCCACTTAAAGAAAAAACAATCGCTTTGAGCTACATGCTCTATGGACCTAAACCTTATCACCACAATAAATAGAACATGCCAGAGGGATAGATTCCTGTCCCAGAGACTTCCCATACTCTGGAATAAACTACCTATCTATATCAAACAAAGCTCCTCATTAGCACTCTCCAAGAAAAATCTTGATGATTGGATGGAAAATGGGAAATTCACCCTGGGGATCACCTCTGTGGCTCTGCTCGACAGTGGCACAGGAAAATAATTTTCTTGGGTGGCAAAAGCCAGGGTACCTTTTTGGCTGTGCTTGTATAGGCCCCAGGGCTGGTAGCCTAGTACCTACCTATGAACCCATAAGGACATACACAGAGACATGGAGAGGCACACTGTCTGAAATGGCACCAGCTGAGTCTCTGAGCACTCACTACCAGTGTGCATAAGTGATATACCCGGAAGGCATGGAGAGGCATATTGTCGGAGACTGGCACCAGCTGAGTCTGTGAGCAGTCACTGTCAGTCTGCATAAGGACATACCCAGAGATCATTTAGTGGCACACTATCTGAGGCTAACAGCAACTGAGTCTATTAACAGACTACTAAGGTGGATAAGAACATACCCAGAGAGCATTTAGAAGCACATTACCTGAGGCTGGTACCAAATGAGCCTGTGAACACACAGTACCAGTGTGCATAAGGACATAGCCAGACAGCATGGAGAGGCACACTGTCTGAGGCTAAGACCAGCTGGGTCTGTGAGTACTCACTACCAGTGTGTATAATTACATACCCAGAAAGCATGAAGAGGCACACTCTATGTGACTGTCACCAGTTGAGTCTCTGAGCACTCACTACCAGTGTGAAAACACACTACCAGTGTGCATAAGGACATACCCAGTGAGAATGCAGAGGCACACTATCTGAGACTGGCATCAGCTGAGTCTGTGAGCACTCACTACCTGTGTGGCTTGGGACATACCCAGAGAGCATGGAGAGGCACATTATCTGAGACTGGCATCAGCTGTCTGTGAGCACTCACTAACAGTGTGCATAAGGACATACACAGAGAGCATGGAGAGGCACACTGTCTGAGGCTGGCACCAGCTAAGTCTGTCAGTACTCACTACCAGTATGCCTAATTATATACCCAGAAAGCATGAAGGCACACTCTATGTTACTGGCACCAGCTGAGTCTCTAAACACTCACTACCAGTGTGCATAAGGAAGTACCCAGAGAGCATGGAGAGGCACACTTTCTGAGATTGACATTGGCTGCAGAGCTTAAAAAGCCACTATGAGGTCTCTGGTAATTTCTGTCTGAGCAGAGAAACCAGGCAGGGATGTCCTCTTCCCCTGTTGTTATTTGCATTAGTTTTATAACCACAGACAAAGAAAATAAGGGACTCAGAAATTCAAGGATATAATTGGTATGTCCAGCAAACAATATTAATATAGTGACACATGACCTGGCCATTCCAGAAGAGTTGTACACAAGTCCAAACTCAGTGCAGCCAAGACCAAATCACTACTCCCTGCACAGATCCGGCGTCCTGCAAACAATATTAATATAGTGTAGGTTAATATACTGTGTTCTGTGCTGCATTTATTCTACATGTTAAGGCTTCAGGCACATCACTGATCCATTTTCCTGCTCCATCCCTTCCCTTTCCATTCTATCCTGTCTTTAACTAGCTGCTCCACCCCCACCTCTAACTTCCCTACTCATAGTCCCTTCAGTAGGTTTTGTTTTATCTCCTAACAGTTAATAGTCTGTCTTGTCTTGATTTCTGATTAGTCACAGTGAATATAAGCCTATTTACTGTCTTCTGTCCTTTTCTCTGCATTAGCAAGGCTCTGTTACTCACATTCTCAACTTTGCAGTTCTACAGTTTGTTTTCTGCTGATTGCACCAATCTGGTCCCCTTTGTAAGTGCTGGTAATACGATCCATATCCTACCAAGCTGTTTTTTCATAGGTTCATAGGTGTGTACTAGACTAATGGCCCTGGAGCCTTTACAAGCCTAGGGCATAGGATTACTCTGGCATCATGCCATCCGACCTTAGTTCCCAGTGCCTCTGTCGAGTAGAGCCACTGGAGTGATCCCCAGGGTAAATTTTCTATTTCCCATCCACTCATCAAGATTTCTCTTGAAGAGGGCCAGTGAGGTGCTCTGATTGACATGGATGGGAAGCCTATTCCATAGCATGGGCAGCCTCTGGGTTATGAATCTGTCCCTCCAGTATGTTCTGTTGATTGTGGTAATGAGGTTGAGGTCTCTTGAGTGTGTGGTGTGGAGGGATTGGGATTTCTTTAAATGTAGCATTTCTAACAGAGCTGGGTCAGACATGGCTTTGAAAGTCAAACAGAGATTGCCTCTAAGTAGACAATATGAGACAGACAATAGTGGAGTTGTTTGAGTCTGTCCATATAGGGCAAGTGTTTAAGGCCTAGGATCCTCTTTGTGAGGTATGTTTGTCGCCTCTTCAGTTGTTGCAGGTGTCTAGTGAAGTACATGCCAAATAGGGCATTGTGTTCGAAGATTGGGCTAATGAGGGAAGAGTAGAGGGAGACAATGACCTCTTTGTTCCTGGAGGCAAAACCCTTAGTAATAAGATGTGCTATATAGAAGGACTTTCTGACCACAATGGCAATGTGGTGGTCAAAAGAGAGGTTGTTGTCAACTTGTGTTCCCAGATCTCTTATAACACCTTCTGCATTCAGTGGACTACCATTGATGTGGCAATTTATGGGAACCAGGTTTTTCCCAAAGGGGATGACGAGACATTTTTTGGCATTGAGCTTAAGGCCATGATTCTGATACTAGTCTTTGGTCTCAGTGAGGCCTTTCTGTAGGATTTCAACATCACTTGAGGAATTAATAATAGCTCCCAACTTGCAATCATCTGCAAATTTTGTCAGCCAGAGTCCCTTCGTGCTGTCTTGGATTTCAAAAAAGTAGATAAACAGGAGAGGACCCAGGACTAAACCCTGTGGGACTCCACTCATGACTGGTCAGCAGTCTGACTTGGAGTCAGCTACTTTCACACTCTGGGTTCTATCTGTGAGCCAGTTTGGAACCCACCTAGTGATATAGGGGTTGATGCCTAGCTTAGTGAGTTTTTCTATGACTCCTGAATGGGGAACAGTATCATAGGCCTTGGCCAGATCAAGGTGGGCTGTATGAACCACCTTGCCTTCATCCACAGCTCTGGTGACTGACGCAAAGAAGTCCATCAGGTTGAGCAGGCATGATCTACCCTTCACAAAACCAAACTGTGTGGGATCCAGAGTTTGGAGATTCCCTATACCCTTGTTTATTAGGTCCATGATGATGTGTTCCATAGCTTTGCATACCAGACTTGTCAGGCTAATGCGGCAATAGTTCCCAGGGTCTGTAGTCACTCCTCCTTTGTGGAGAGGGATGAATGTAGTAGTGCACCATTCGGTAGGGACAAAGCCTGAGGTGAGGCTGTGATTGAACAGGGTACACAGGTGAGGTTCCAGTTCACTCTGTAGTTCATGTAGAACACAGCCAGGGATATTGTCAGGTCCCATAGAAGTTGTATTCTTGGCCTTGGACAGTGCTGTTTTAACCTGTGCAGCAGTAATACTGGGTGCCTGGTAATCTACTGGTATTGTGATTGGTCCTTTGGGGGGGTAAAGTTGGCACTGAATCTGTCAGCCAGTATACTGGCAATATCTGTTGGCTCAGTATAGGAGGTGCCATTGTGCAGTAGCTCAGAGCAAATCTGGGTATTGCAGTGGAGATTCTTTACATAACTATGGTTTTCCTTACTATCTGCTGCAATTCTGTTTCCATAGCTAGGTTTAGAGGATTTGATGAGGGATCTCAAGTTTTTGTTGAGGTTGATAAGGGAGATTTTCCAGCCTTGGGACTTCACCTTATTCCACGTCAGTTTCCTCCTTCTGTTGTAGAGTTTGTTTATGGCAGGAGACCACCAGATTGGCTTCCTTTTTTTGGAAGAGAGTGTCTTGGTTCTGTTGGGTATGGCGAGATCCATTCATTTGTGTACGTGTTCGTACAGTGCACTGGTGAATAATTTGGCAGTCATGTAACTATTCTTCATTTGCATGGGTGCCATGAAGTTAGCCACCTCTGTTTTTAGGAGCCCAGAGTTAGCATTGGAGAAGTTTTACATGGTGGTTACCTTTGCAGGGGGGGGGGGTGCATTTCCAAGGTGATTAGTTTGTGGCAGGATCTAACCAGGAAGGAGATGACTATTGGTGTAGAGCAACGATTGCTCATGTTAGTAATGACCAGGTCAAGGATGTTGCTACCTCTAGTGGGGGTAAGAACGAGCTGGTCCAGGCATTGGAATTAATGAATTCCAGGAAACGTTGGGCAAGTGTATTGATACACGAGTAGTTTTCCAAGTTAATGGAGGGGTAGATGAAGTCACCCAATATGATAGTGTTAGGTTGGACCCTAATATTCTCCAGGGTGCTTAGGAACATGCAGTGAGTCTTGGGACATGGTTGGGGACCTATAGCAGGCTATGACCTGAATTGCTGTCTTACTCAATGTCAGCCGCACCTGAAGTATCTCTGATGCATTATACTGGGCTACCAGTTTGGAGGTGTGTGTATCCTTTATGAATATGGAAACATCACCGCCTTTGGAGCTTTGGTCTAAGTTCTGGGGCCAAAAGGTATGGAATGAGTTATAGCCTGGTAGTGCAGGGGTGCTTTCTGCTGCCTTGAACCAGGTCTATGTTACAGCACAAATATCAATGTTTTCCATTTTAAAGAATGCTTTGAGTGACTGCATTTTGTGATTTAGAATTCTAGCGTAACTCTTACTTTCTTACTCTGTAACTGCGTTTAATGATCTGCATTGTGCAGTACTTTTGAATTATTTTATTTTTGCAGCATTATAGGAACACACTGATGCACAACATTCTATAATGGGCCTTACCACAGATTTATAAAGGGGGACCAGCATATCTCCATTGATAATGAATTTTTTTTTTGTAAAATATCTCTAATAATGCAATACAATTTTCTTATAACTGCAATTATATTTGTCTCAAATGTCTGCTTGTTATCAAACATCAACCCACATCTCTTATACTGTGAAGTTCACCAGTAACGTGTTGTTTAACACATAAAGGTAAATGGGGCTCTTATCCCCTGTGCATTACTTTGGTTTTGTTTGTATTATACTCCATATTCTTCTTTTTAGGCCAAAGTTTGATACGACTTGTTGATCATTCAGATTTGTGAGTATGGATCTGACCTTTGCATTATCTGGAAATTTGCTTACCTAAGTAATATTTAACTAAGGGAAAATCAGACAAATAGTGCATTTCCGTTTTTTACTTTCACTTTCCCTCCCATAATGCAATGCGCCATTTAAAATTTTCCCTCTAGCATTCTGCACCATCTTTCTGCATTTTCTGCTGTTTGACTTTCATCTACCTGGTCCCAGCGCAGTGTGGACACCTTAATTGTTTGTTTTTAGACTGGCAACTACTATTTAACCAAGGTGTTTTACTTGACTTCGCATCTTGGATACTCCGCTGTTATTAGAATCTTTGTCTACACTTGCATGAGCAGAAGCTGTCATTTATTGTTTTTGGGTTAGCGACACCATACTTGTGATATTCAAACTTAGTTTCTGTTTTAGATACTTTAGCTTTCTATGCAATCCTGCTCTCTACCTTGTTGAAAAACACTGCTGTATTTTTGCTACTGTGTTCTGGATATCTGTAGCTGTTCTATTCTCACTTTAACAGATTAGCAAGTAAACATTTTACCATTTGCTGAGTGAGTGATTTTCTATCCACCTTGGTGAACTTAATGCATTATTTGTCACCTTGATGATGGTTAGCCTTCCTTGTGAGCTTTATAGAGGAGTGCAGTGGTTTACCTAGCTTCCATATTTTCTGTTCTAGCTGTATCTTCAACATAAAGTCCTACTGAACTGTTTTCACTTTTTATTAATGCATTGCTTTTCCTGTATGACATGCCATTTTTTTTGCATATGCATTTTATCTATAGGTCTTTAGTTTGCATATGATGTTAACGTACCATGTTTTTGCTATTCTGCATGTGTTGTTGGGAGGGTGGCCTAATGGTTAAGGTGTTTGCCTTACAAACACAAGATGTGGGGTTCGAGTCTCACAAGGGATAATTGGCTAGGCTTAAAATGGCTCGCAAGGGCAGTTAGCTTAGTATGAACCTATGAACCTATAATCACTGCCCAGCATAATATGTGTAGACTGCATTGTTAAAG
The DNA here is from genome assembly GCF_019279795.1 of Protopterus annectens. Classification (NCBI taxonomy): domain Eukaryota; kingdom Metazoa; phylum Chordata; order Ceratodontiformes; family Protopteridae; genus Protopterus; species Protopterus annectens. Next base: position 1,833,466,925 of record NC_056732.1, on the reverse strand, counting down.
TACCTGTTTATTTACACTGCTTGTTTACTGCATATTTGTAACTGTTTTAACTCATTACATCCAAGTGATGCCTCCAGGTGCAAATGCAGTTAACTCCTACTGATGCCTCTAGGCATCAAATATTGCTTGTTCATATTTGCATCAGTAATTCCAAAACCTTGCTATGTACAAGGTTTTAAAAAAAATCATCTTAAAGCTTACACAATGGCAAACTCAGCTGCATTAATATTTGACCTCTGTCTAGTGCAGGTAAATAGATATTAACTGTTGTTTTTATGATATTAATTTACATAGATATAATTTTCACATGTGTTAAACTATCTCAACAACCAAGTAACACAGACAGAACTCCTTAGCCTCATGTGAAAGCTCTCAACTAGATGAATAGAATCCTGGTGTCAGCATGTGTGTAACTTGAGGAGTTGCTGAGATATTGTAAATTGTTTACAAAATATTTCAAATGTAATAGTTACTGTGTTTACTATGACTTACACAATTTGGTTTAAGACCTAGAACCTAAATATTACTACCACTATAAAAATAGTTTGTGCTGAAGAGTTTGCCATTTGTACTTCTTTCATAACCCTTATGGTTCCAGAGATATGAACATTTGTTTGAAATGTGAGGACATAATTTAATTCTGTCAAAAGACTTAGGCTCCACCCACTGGAAGTTACAGTGCAAACTTCCTGAGTTCCATTGGAGTGAATGAGTTAATACCCTGTTTTTTTCTGTCTTGTTACATTTCGTTTGTAAATACTGCTGCTACTGAATACTTGAAAGTGTTTTTCCACCCTTCCTTTTATGTCTCTCTGAAGTCCAGTCTTTCTGTGTTACCCTAACTTTTGCACTACCTAGTAATCTTCTCACTGTATTTTAACTGTTCTTTTTACCCTAACCCTCCTTACCTCCTAGCTATTGGTTATTCTCCCACTAACTCTTATCTATATTAACTGCTTCATCAATCAGACTCTTCAACCATTTGTCTCTCCTTGTCTCTTCCTACATTCCCTTCTAGTGTCACTATTATTGTCTCTTACCTAATCCCACGCTCCTTTCTTCCTTTTTTCCTAGGATACATGACCTGGCCATTCCAGAAGATTTGAACACAGGTCCAAACTCAGTACAGCCAAGACTAAATCACTACTCCCTGCACAGATCAGGCAGTCTTGAAAACAATATTAATATAGTGTATGTTAACATCCTTTGTTCTGTACTGCATTTATTCTGTTTGTTAAGGCTTCATACACATCACTGATCTGTTCTCCTGATCTACCCCAACTCTTTCCATTCTCTCCTGTCTTCACTTAGCTGCTCCACCCCACCTCTAACTTCCCTACTCATATTACCTTCAGTAGGTTTTATTTTACCCCTAACAGTTAATAGTCCCTCGTCTTGATTTCTGATTAGTCACAGTGAAAATAAGTCTATCTTAAGCCTATTTATTGTCCTCTGTCTCATTTAGTCTCATATTACATTTGCCTTACTTGGTTGATTGTTTTCTGCAGTTTTGCTCTTTCCAGTCTTCCATGAACTGGGTCATTCCCACTCTGTTTGCTCTCCTACCCTACCTCCATTCCCAACCACCCCCACTCTCCCTAGACTTATACTCTATAGATCACTCCCACACCCCACCTCCATCCAATCACCATTCACAATATTCACAACATCACCAAACCACTCCCCCTCTAGCCCTTCTTGCTAACATGTTAGTCACACCTCCTTCATAACATAGGTAATACAGCCAAGCAGGTATATACAACTACCACTCAGCCATTATATCCAATACCCACTGTACTCCAAAAAACATACTGTCCTCACTAACAGCACATATAGCTCTGTCCACACATATATTGATACCATCACATCATGCTCCATAGGAATATTTACACATCATCAGTTCTAATAGTAACTCTCATACTACTTGCTCACATTACCAAATATCACAACATACACCACAATTCTCTACCACACCAAGCCACTTCTATTACTCATACCTCAGAATTAATACCTCTCAATTTCCCCATCTCCCCATCCTATATATCCTTATGCTATTAAACTCACCCTACCCTCTCACCATATCAACAAACTATCCTCTAAATATGACAAGTACATCACTAACCTTATAAGAACCAAAGTACATATTGCAGCCAGGCTCTCTCTAAGTGGAGACATTCCTCCTAATCCAGGCCCTTCTGAAAATACCATCCACTTAACTGACCATAATTCATCTCTTAACTCATTCCACCTACCTAGAAAACCCAATGACCTTCTCATATTAAATATGAATGTCAGTAGCATTAGCAATAAAGTCCACAACCTTCATACCAATCTTTCCCTACATTCTCCTGACCTAGTATTACAAACTGAAACCTGGCTTAAACCCACCACTACCAATAACAAAATTCTACAACCTGGCTATAATATCTTATGGAATGATTGTAACTCCAAAAAAGGAGGTGGTGTAGCTTTACTATTTAAAAATGAATTAAACATAGAAAACTTAAATGCAGAGATACCAAATTTATCCAATACAGAAATTATAATTGCTAAACTAATACATAACCCCAAGAAAAGTGCCATTATAATTGGCTGCTATTTACCACCTAGGAATAATACTTCCACACTGAAGACCCTCCTTCATTGGGCCTCTGAGAGACTCCAACAAGAAAACATCATCTTGGGGGACTTCAACATCAATTGGTTAACTGGTAACTCTTACTCTCCCACCAGCTTCACCAACCTCCATGTTTTTTCCCAACTCATCCAGTCTCCCTCTAGAATTGATAAATCCACCAAATGACAGTCAATACTTGACTGGATTCTGACAAACAAGCCTGGACGTATCAGTCAATCTGGTTGCCTCCCTGACAGCTTAAGTGACAACCTATCAACTTTTGTAATAAGATATCATGCATATCAAGAAAAGCCCACCACTTACCAGACAATAGAAACAAGAAACAATTCAACCCAACCAACTTTATTAATGCACTAAAGATTTGTAACGGGTCTCCCCTTAAAAACTTAACCTTAACAAAGCTGTACAATACTTCAACTCTACCTTCCTATATATACTAAAGTCACAAGCCCAACCCAGAACTATCAGAGTAAAATCCAACTATGCTAGTTGGATGAGTAAAGAGACTAGGCCTTTTCTGAAATCCAGAGACAAGGCATGGACCCACTAGCATAATACCAGTTCCCATACAGACAAGCAGGCATATATAGAACTCCGCAATAAATAAAAGAAAAAGTGCTAAACTAGATAAAATTAACTACTACCATAATATAAAAACCAAATACAAAATTAATCCCCAAAAAGTCTGGACAGCTAATAACAATATTCTCCTCCCTGGAAAATCAATTACTCCCACCCCTACCTCAACTGACATGTCACTCAATGTTGCCACAACCTTTAACAAATTATTCACCAAATCCATTCTTGTTCTTGCTAATCCTCAAAACTGTCCATCTCTGAATCAAAACCGAGGTGGAATCCTTCAAAACCCCCGGGCCTGTGGAAAATAAGGCCCAGACTGCAGAATCCTTTATAAACACATTCTATGAACACCTTCAGGAATGCATGGATCATGCAATCCAAAATAAAACCAAGACCCAATCCTCCAAAGGCAGACATCCTGTCTAGTGGACCCCAGCCATAAACAAACTATACAATAGAAGGAGGAAGCTACTACATGATAGAGCAAAATCCCAAAAAGGGAAGGCATCTTTGATCAGTGTTAGCAAAAAACTACGGGCACTCATAAAATCGTCTAAGGCCAGCTTCGAGAGAAAAATTGCACAAGACACTAAGGATAATCACAAGGCTTTCTTTAGTTATGTTAGGAACCTGGGTGGGAATTCCCAGATATGCTCAGAATTAGTCCAAAATGACAAAAAATTCACCGAACCCATAGACATTGCCAACATCCTAGCTGACAGGTTCAGCACAAACTCCCCCCCCCCCACCAAAAGGGCAAATATCTATCCCAGCAGAGTGCTGCCTCCCTGACATCTCAGATGCTCAGATAAGAGCCACCCTCTCCAAAGCAAAAAACACAGCATCAGTGGGACCAGACGGTGTCCCGGGCTGCGTCCTACATGAACTCCAAGAAGAGCTAAACCCAAACATAAAACTACTGTTCAATCTCAGCCTTACCACAGGATATGTACCCAAAGAGTGGCTTACAGCAACAGTGGTCCCTCTCCACAAAGGTGGTGCCTCAACGGATCCTGGAAACTATCGCCCCATAAGCTTGACTAGCTTGGTCTGCAAAGCTATGGAAAGGATCATCATAGACCTCATAAATAAAGATATTGGGGACCTACAGACACTAGATCCTACCCAGTTCGGCTTTGTTAAGGGCAGATCCTGCCTCTTAAACCTGGTTGATTACTTTGAAACCGTCACCAAGGCCATTGACGAGGGGAAGGTGGTCCACACAGCCTACCTGGACCTCGCAAAAGCCTTCGATACAATACCCCACTCGGGCATTATAGATAAGCTCACCAGCTTAAATATAAACCCCTATGTCACTAGATGGGTTGCAAACTGGCTTAAGGACAGAACCCACATGATTAGAATTGCTGGAGCCATGTCAGACTCCATACCAGTTACAAGTGGCATCCCACAAGGCTCAGTCCTGGGACCTTTCTTGTTCGGTATATATTTCTCGGAGGTACAGGCCAACATGGAAGGACTGTGGCTGACCAAGTTTGCAGATGACTGCAAACTGGGCGCTATAATTGACTCTCCAGCCAACACAAGTATCCTCCAAAAAGGCCTCATAGAAACAGACAACTGGTGCCAGAGCCATAGCCTCAAGCTAAACGCCAAAAAGTGTATAGTCATCCCCTTTGGCAAAAACAAAGTGCCTACAAATTACCACATAGGTGGTAATCCATTAAGTACAGAAGAAGTAATTAGGGACCTGGGGACCCAAGTTGATAGCAATCACTCATTTGACAACCACGTGGCAAAAGTGGTTAGAAAAACATTTTATATAGCCCACCTAATCATGAAGGGATTTACATCTAGATCAGGGGAGGTCATCGTGCCTCTTTACTCATCCCTCATCAGGCCCATAATTGAGTACAATGCCCTTTGGGATGTACCTTACCAGACACCTGCAGCAACTGGAAAGACCCCAAAAGTACCTCACCAAGAGGATCAAAGGGCTCAAACAGATGCCATATGCTGCCTGGTTAAAGAAACTCCAGCTCTACTCAGTGGCATACCGCCTGCTCAGAGGCGATCTGTGCCTGACGTATAAAGCCATGTCCAACCTGGAATTAATGGACATGCTACACCTCAGAAAATCAAATCCCATCGAGCTACACGCTCGAGAGACTTGAACCTCTGCACTGAAATAAATAGGACATGCTGGGGGGACAGATTCATAACCCAGAGGCTCCCTTCACTCTGGAATAAAATCCCAGTCCAGGTTAGGCAGAGTCCCTCATTGACTCTCTTCAAGAGGAATCTTGATGAGTGGATGGGAGATCGTAGGTTTACCCTGGGTATCACTTCTGTGTCACTGTTAGACAGAGGCACAGTATACTAACCTCGAAAAAGGGCATAGGAAAATTAATTTAAAATGGGTGGCGAAAGCCAAACACACTCTGGCTAGGCTTATAAATGCCCTAGGGCAGATAGCCTAGTATGAACCTATGAACCTATGAACTACCCAAGTACCATGACAATACCGAAGGCTTAACATTCCAACTTGTCTCTACTGACTTATTAAGAAACTACTGAAGAAACTAAAACCTACCACTTTAGCAGCTGATTAACTGACAGCAGAATTCCTGAAAATAGCTGCCAATGCCATTGCTTATCATGTGTCCATTACTATCCACCATTCAATATCAGAAAATTTAGTTCCTAAAATCTGGGAAATTTCACACATTATACCTCTCCACAAAGGTGGTAACTCAAAAGAGTTAACCAACTATCGACCCATAGCCATACTCTCACCTCTGTCCAAAACATTGGAGAGGTGCATATACACATAACTCATGGATTATTTCAACACAAACAACCTCCTCACAAAGACTCAACGCAGCTTCAGGCTCCATCACAGCACCACAACTGCACTTATTTAATTCACTCACACAGTTAACAACCACATAAATAATGGCAACTATGTCTCTGCTGTCTTTCTTGACCTCTCCAATGCATTTGATATGGTCAATCATAACAAGCTGATTAAATCCCTCTCTGAACTAAATCTTAGTACATCCTCAATGTCCTTGTTCCAAAGCTACTTGACAGGTAGGCAGCAAGCAGTTCAATGGAGGCAAGAACTATCACCTTTATTACCTGTCTCTTTAGGAGTCCCCCAAGGCTCCATCTTTGGACCTCTACTGTTTTCTATCTTCACTAATAACCTCCGTGCGTCCACTCTAGAAGCCTCGGTCATCCAATATGCGGATGACTCAACACTAATCTGCTCTTCTCCTTCATTCCAGGAACTGCAAGACCAAACACAAGCCTCCTTCTTCTCCATGGAAAAATGGCTTATGAATTCCCAATTAATACTTAACCCCAATAAAACCAAACTTCTCCTTTACTGCCCTACTATTCACTCCACACCCCTATCCTCATTTACCATCTTTTCTAAAAACAAAACAACCATCTCTCCAGTCACTCACACCAAGCTACTAAGTGTAGAGATAGACTGTAACATGAGATTTGATATTCACATCTCACTCACCATAAAGAAAGTGCACAAAAAACTGTGAGGACGATATAGAAATAAACAAGTCCTCACAAACAGAACCAGAACTAAAAGAGCACAAACCCATCTCATCTCCACACTTCTATATGCCTCTCCTATCCTCACCAATCTCAGAAAATCAGATTTAACCAAACTTGACACCTGCTATAATAAAATAGCAAGGTTTGCCATCAATATCCCTTACAAAACACACCACTGTCTAGCCCTTAAACAACCCAACTGGCTAGAACTTCTGTAACTCATCCTGTACAGGGTCTATATTGAATGTTCAAAAATTCGAGTGTCATATGGTCGACACCATATGATTGGATTTTTGAATGTTCAAACATTGCAAAGGAGATCTCCATACAGTGCAAAATGAGAAAATTTCCCTTTTCCTGCAATGTAGTGTAATCTCGGAGTTGGTATATTTAAAGAGCGGGGGGTGTGGGGTGCAGGGGGCTGGTAGGTGTTTGGTGTAGTTTTTTTTCATTAGATATTCAAACTTTTGAAAGTTCAATCATATGGTGTCGACCATATGACAGCCAAACTTTCAAATGTTCATTTATCTAATATAGACCCTCCTGTACAACCAGCTCACACTAACCTATAAGATTTTATACTACCCTGAGAAAACCCCAGCATTATGAAACTTAATACACTCTTACTCCAGTACTAGAGTTCTACTCTCCAACAACAAACCTCTTCTTGAAGTTACTAAATCCAACTCTGCAGGGGCCTCCCTCTATTCTAACAACTCTGCAGGGGCCTCCCTCTATTCTAATAACTCTGTAGGGACCTCCTCTATTCAAACTATATCGCTAAGAAAAGGAACTCTCTGCACTGTAACATAACAGCCAGGACACCCTTATCTCAGTTCAAGAAATCTCTAAAAACACACACCTTCGCACTAATTGTGCTTGCCACTGTGGCAACCCAGGCTAGTCCTGCTCCAGCCTATTCTTTCCCACTCCTAGACAATGTCCTCATCCCTTATTTTCAGGCCACAGACTGCTCCTATTCTTTCTAGTATCTTTTTCTCAAGCTACTCCCTGTTCTTTCCACATCTCACCTTCTTCCAAGTCATAACGATTGATGTATATCCATAATATTATATCATTCTGAGTGTTTGTACTGATGTACTGTTTGATGTATACTCCATAGTATTATATCATTCTGAGTGTTTGTACTGATGTACTGTTTGATGTATACTCCACAGTACTATATCATTCTGAGTGTTTGTACTGATATACTGTTTGATGTATATCCATAATATTATATCATTCTGAGTGTTTGTACTGATGTCCTGTTTGATGTATACTCCACAGTACTATATCATTCTGAGTGTTTGTACTGATGTCCTGTTTGATGTATACTCCACAGTACTATATCATTCTGAGTGTTTGTACTGATATACTGTTTGATGTATATCCATAATATTATATCATTCTGAGTGTTTGTACTGATGTACTGTTTGACGTATACTCCACAGTACTATATCATTCTGAGTGTTTGTACTGATATACTATTTGATGTATATCCATAATATTATATCATTCTGAGTGTTTGTACTGATGTACTGTTTGATGTATACTCCACAGTACTATATCATTCTGAGTGTTTGTACTGATATACTGTTTGATGTATATCCATAATATTATATCATTCTGAGTGTTTGTACTGATGTCCTGTTTGATGTATACTTCATAATATTATATCATTGAGTGTTTGTACTGATGTCCTGTTTGATGTATACTTCATAATATTATATCATTGAGTGTTTGTACTGATGTCCTGTTTGATGTATACTTCATAATATTATATAATTCTGATCATATTTACTGATGTACTGTTTGATGTATACTCCACAGTACTATATCATTCTGAGTGTTTGTACTGATGTCCTGTTTGATGTATACTTCATAATATTATATAATTCTGATCATATTTACTGATGTACTGTTTGATGTATACACCATAGTATTATATCATTCTGAGTGTTTGTACTGATGTACTGTATGATGTATATCCATAGTATTATATCATTGAGTGTTTGTACTGATGTCCTATTTAATGTATACTCCACAGTATTATATCATTCTGAGTGTTTGTACTGATGTCCTGTTTGATGTATACTTCATAATATTATATCATTGAGTGTTTGTACTGATGTACTGTTTGATGTATACTCCACAGTATTATATCATTCTGAGTGTTTGTACTGATGTCCTGTTTGATGTATACTTCATAATATTATATCATTGAGTGTTTGTACTGATGTCCTGTTTGATGTATACTTCATAATATTATATCATTGAGTGTTTGTACTGATGTACTGTTTGATGTATACTCCACAGTACTATATCATTCTGAGTGTTTGTACTGATGTCCTGTTTGATGTATATCCATAATATTATATCATTTTGAGTGTTTGTACTGATGTCCTGTTTGATGTATACTTCATAATATTATATCATTGAGTGTTTGTACTGATGTCCTGTTTGATGTATACTTCATAATATTATATAATTCTGATCATATTTACTGATGTACTGTTTGATGTATACACCATAGTATTATATCATTCTGAGTGTTTGTACTGATGTACTGTTTGATGTATACACCATAGTATTAAATCATTCTGAGTGTTTGTATTGATGTACTGTTTGATGTATATCCATAATATTATATCATTCTGAGTGTTTGTACTGATGTCCTGTTTGATGTATACTTCATAATATTATATAATTCTGATCATATTTACTGATGTACTGTTTGATGTATATCCATAGTATTATATCATTCTGAGTGTTTGTACTGATGTACTGTTTGATGTATACACCATAGTATTATATAATTCTGAGTGTTTGTACTGATGTACTGTTTGATGTATACACCATAGTATTATATAATTCTGAGTGTTTGTACTGATATACTGTTTGATGTATATCCATAGTATTATATCATTCTGAGTGTTTGTACTGATATACTGTTTGATGTATATCCATAGTATTATATCATTCTGAGTGTTTGTACTGATGTCCTGTTTGATGTATACTTCATAATATTATATCATTCTGATCATATTTACTGATGTACTGTTTGATGTATATCCATAGTATTATATCATTCTGAGTGTTTGTACTGATGTACTGTTTGATGTATACACCATAGTATTATATAATTCTGAGTGTTTGTACTGATATACTGTTTGATGTATATCCATAGTATTATATCATTCTGAGTGTTTGTACTGATGTCCTGTTTGATGTATACTTCATAATATTATATAATTCTGATCATATTTACTGATGTACTGTTTGATGTATACACCACAGTATTATATAATTCTGAGTGTTTGTAGTGATGTACTGTTTGATGTATACACCATAGTATTATATCATTCTGAGTGTTTGTACTGATGTACTGTTTGATGTATATCCATAGTATTATATCATTCTGAGTGTTTTTACTGATGTATTGTTTGATGTATACTCCATAGTATTATATCATTCTGACCATTTTTACTGATGCACTGTTTGATGTATACTCCATAACATTATATCATTCTGAGCATTTTTACTGATATACTGTCTATTGCATAATCATAGCTTTATTTTTATGCTCTGTTCATATGTAACTACACGTAATCTTTGTCATTGATGAGTTATTAACTTGTGTTATAATTGGAGCTTTTCTCCCTGGGCTTACGCTGAAAAAGGACCTGTGTCCAGTTAGACATTCCCGGTTACCAAATGTAAAACAAAAATAAATAAAATAAATATGGTATTCAAGAAAAACTGGCTCTATTTGCAGATGCAATTATTTTATACCTGACAAAACCAGAAAGGGACATTACAGTGCTGTGGAACACATTGAGACAGTTTCAAATATTTTCATTATACAAAATTAAGCTAACACAAAAGCATTAACAGCAAATTATGTACCTACATACAAACTGATTCAGCAATATCCATATTTTTGTGGACATGATAAAATTACGTATTTAGGATTATGGATAAAAACTGATATGGGTGTGGCAGCTAAGGATATGTAGGAAGAGACTAAACAAAAGATAATACAAAAGCAGAAAATGGAAGCTCTGTCATATGGATATCGATAGTAAGATACAAACAGTTAAAATGTTTTTAGCCCCTTTAGTCTTATACACAGATCAGGCATATTTTTACCAACCAGAGGAGAAGTTGTGGATAGCAATTAATAGAGAGTAGAAGGATTTTATCTGGGAGGGGAAAACAGCAAGAGTCAAGTGGGATAAGCTGATTCTTACAATAGAACAGGGCGGACTGGGATTAGCCAAGTAGAAGGAGTATTTCAGATCAACACAGTTAAGGCTCCTCTACATGGCACAAGCAGAAAACTATAATTCAAAGTGGAAAGTGATAATGATGAAATGGGGGGGCTCAAGAAACAAGGTGAGACTGGGATTTTTGATGTTGACATTTAAGGAGAACAATAATCATGCAGAATATTATATTCATAAAGTAGCAGAAAGTCTTTTAAGAACTAAGCAAGCATAGGAATGGAGAAAGGAGGTTCTGCCAATGTGGATGACTGTAATAAGAGATATAGACAATAGGTAAGAGGGGACAGGAGCAAAGGAACAAAGGTATTGGAAGCAAATAACTAGAGAGGAAAAAGTAATAGAATGGGAAGAAGCCAAGCACTTACTTGGACTGCAGGCTAGAGATTGCCTTCCATCTCAAGGATTGATATCAGAGTATAGGCAAAGAGAAAGAAATACAGGAGTCCTAAATAAAGACCAGAACTGGTAGAGTTTTTAGTAGAACCTAGAATAGAAGTTGCCATTATCACCATCATCAGCCCCATTTCCCATTTTTTCTACATGGGGTTGGGGTATCGTGTCAATTGTTGCCAACTCTCTCAATTCAGTGCCACACTCCTGCCTTCTTAAACACTCATGCTTGACTCGCAGACCTTCTTTCACACAATCCATCCACCTCTTTGCTGGAGTCCTCACTTTCTCTTACCTTCTTTCTGTCTGTCCCAAATCTTCCTCACCAGAGTGTCTTTTGCTTTTCTACACATGTCCAAACCACCATAATCTGTTCTCTGATCTTTTCTGCAAATGGAGCTACCTTGGCTTCTGCTCATATGTTCTCATTTCTTTGTCTGTCCCACAGTGTGCATCCTACCACCCTTCCCAGGCACTTCATTTCTATCACCTCTAGCTTCTTCAACTGTTCTGCGTTTACTGTCCAGGTTTTGGTACCACACAGTAGTACTGGCCACACCACTGTCTTGTACACCTTACTTTTCAGCTTCTTTGGCATTCTTCTGTCATAGACTACACCAAACACTCTATGCCAGTTGGCTGCAGCCCCTCTGATTCTAGCTTTGACCTCTTCATTCAGCCTTCCCTTCTCCTCAACTACCCCTCCCAGATACTTGAAGCTGTTTACCTGTTACATTATCTTCCCTTCTACCTCTAGTCTCAGCTTCTTCTGATTTCCCTAATTTGCTGCCATTACCACCATCTCATCTGTGCTTAGTTTCATCTCATGTGCCTTCAGTTTTGCATTCCATTCTCCTATCCTTTGCTGAAGTTCTAACTCACAGTCTGTCTGTAATGCCATATTGTCTGCATACAGCAACTTTGTTGATCTGCCCCCTCTGACCTGTTTGCTAATGTAGTCCATCACCAGTATGAAAAGCAGTGGGCTCAGATCTGAACCTGGTATACAGCCACTCTCACTGGGAACCCCTATATGAGGCTGAACACTGTTCGTACTTGAGTCATTGGGTCCATGTACATAGCCTGCAGTAATTCTACCAATGTTTCTGGGACTTCAAACCACAGCAGTAAAACCCTGTCATATGCTTTCTCCAAGCTAAGACTGGCCAGTTGGACACTCTCCTCATCTCTGGCTTATTTTCAAGTATCTGTCTCACTGCAAACATCAGGTCAATTGTGCTGCATCCCAATCTGAATCTGAACTGCTCATCTCCCATCTTACATTCTACTACTCTGTGTATCGGCACAACCCCAACTGTTTCACATGCATTTTTGGATGTATGTATCTAGTTTTAATGTTGTTTTATAAATAAGTTGTGCATTGTTTTGAAATAGAATATCCTTATTCGTTTTCATTAGGGAAATCTTTTACTGGTACACCAACAGTGAGGACAAGAGGACTGTGCTTGAGGAAACAGTGGTGGAGGGTTCACCAAAAATGGGCATATATGATAATGCTAGTATTGTTATTACTGAGTTGCAACAACAAGGTTTGGAGGACACTGTATTAATGGAGTTAACGAGGTCTGGGGGAAACTGTGTTAATAGACTTAAAGAGGTTTGGGGTACTATGTTAGTGGAATTAAAGAGGTTTAGGGACACTGTCTTAATGGAGTTAATGAGGTTCAGAAGATATTGTTTGTAGAGTTGAATGAGCTTCAAAGGATGCTGCAGTCTTGAAGTTAATGATGTTTGGAGAACACTTTTATTGGTGCCAATATTTTGAAGCCAGCTGATAACACTGCAGCATCTGAGGTGAACGTCTGGAAAGGAAGTAAGTTTTCTGTGCAGAGTGAAACTGCAGACAAAAGGAATGATGCTTGACACTTCATTATTGCATGACTTAAAGTTCTGCAAATGAATCAGGAGTTCTGATGGCTCAAGAAAGCAGTAAGTAAGCCATGTTGCTTGGGAAGATAATGGTGCAATGTTCACTAGAGTGCCAAAAAGTTATGCCACACTGCTTTCAGAGCAAAGAAGGAAAAATGGTGTGAATGCACAAAACAATGGAGATGATCTGAACAACAAAGAAATGAAATGAAATTGGGGAGGTAGACTATGTGAGATTTTCTGCTGAAACTGACAAGGTTTAGAGTCAAAGAAATAAGTTACATTATTCACATAGGTAAAGAGACACACTGCAATGTTATAGCTCAGCAAATATATTGCCTGTTATGAGATTTTCAGAAGAAACTATTTCCTTGTCTTAGTGTTATTTTGCTAAATGATTTAAATTTACAATTGAACAGCAAATACATTTGAAATTTAGTATAGATTGCATTGATGTGAAGGGAATCAAATTCTATTTAAAAATATTCTTTAAAATTACAAAAGGAGCATATGTATTAAAGGGTGGTAAACATGGCTAACATTAAAAATAAAACAAAATAATTGTATCAGTTACCTTCTATTACAATAGTTAATGGCAATAAAAGAAGAGAAAGGTACTGGAGTCAACTAAATTGTTGCTTTTTCTATGGGGAAAGCAGACATTTGGTAAATGATTGTTACTACCAGTCATTGTGGGGGAAAAGGTATAAAATGCAGACAGTGTGGACAAAAAATAGAAGTTATGTACTCACCATAATGTTCCATCTGAGCTGTCCATTTTTATTTATCCTTGATCAATGGGTTCGGTTTCAAGCATCAGAACCATCTCAGCCGTTTCCCACAGCTCGTGCAGCCCAAAACCTCTCAAGCTTCAACCCTACCCACTATGCATCTCTCCCAGTTACCTCAGATCAAGTTTGCAGATTAGAGATAAACAGACATAAAGTGGGGAAACCTGATGAAACCATATCTGCTATATGAAATTAGCGAAATAAGGAGGAATGTTTCCTATCCGTTCCACCAAAGGACTTTAGAAAGGCTGGAGAAGGAGGCAGGAAAGTCAAGGATAAATGAAGATGGACAACTCAGATGGAATGTTATGGTGAGTATATAACATCTTTATCAGAAGTTGCCAATCTTCATTTTATCCCTGACCAGTGGGACAGAGTGTCCAGCTACCTAGATCTTGGGTAAACTCAAAGAAGGACATTCCTGATCACCACTGAACCAAAGGATGCTCTTCCCCTGGAGATCAAGTCCAATTTGTAATACGTAATAAAGCTGTTGGGGGAAGCCCAAGTAGCTGCTGCAGAAATGACATCCACAGAAGCTCGAGTCTAAAAAATTGCTGATGTAGCCATGGATCTTGTAGAATTAAATTCATAGACTAGTATTAGGCTGACTGTCTTTATGGACCATTTTAAGCCTAGCCAATTACCCCATGTGAGAATCAAACCCTGCACCTTGGGTCTATAAGGTAAACACCTTAACCCTTATGCCGATTTCTCACCCACCTTTACCTTTTTAGGAAAATCAATATTCTTTTTGTCATAAATAAAAACTATACAGTCTTTTTAGCCATTTAGCCAAGGTTACTTTGCTGACTGGTTCTCCAATTTTGGCACTTGAAAAGGATACAAATAATTGACCTGACTTTCGACAATCTTTTGTTCTGTGGAAGCAAAAATGTAACTGTCTATGAACATCCAACAAATAAAGGGTGTATTCTTCTTTATTTGTAAAATATGGAAAGAATACTGGAAGATTAATAGTGTGATTAATATTAGTGCCCGATACTACCTTAGGAAGAAAGGACAGATTCATCCTTAAGGCAAATCTATCCTTATACAAAATCAAGTATGGCAGTTTGCAAGATAAGGCTTGTAATTCTGAAATCCTCCTGGCAGAAGTTATTACCAAACTGAATAAGGTTTTCCAAGATAAGTACTTGCGGTCATATTCAGCAGAAGGATCAAAAGGAGGTTGAACAATATATTGTAATACTAGATTAAGTTCCCAGGGAGGAAGAGGATTCTTAAAGGGGGACGTTACTTAAAAAGATCCTTTCAAAAATGCTTTGCATAACGTATGAGAAGCTAGGGAATTCTCCCCAATACCATTATGAAAGCTTGACATCACTACTAGCTGAATTTAATTGTAGAAGGAGAGGCTCCCTCATCAAAAAAAGAGGATAAGAATTCTAAAATCTTTTCAAGAGAAGCTGTAAGGGGGGGGGGTCAATATTTCACAGGACCAAAAGGTAAATCTCTTCCACTGACTCATATAGAGTTTGCGGGTGGATGGCTTATGAGAGGCTAGTAAAATTCTGCATGCTGGAGAGAGAAGGTTACCTTGTCTGGCTATTAATGGAATGGGAGGAACTATGCTCTTAACTTGAGGTTCTGAAGGTTTGGATGAATGATGTTCTCTGGATGAAAGAGGAGGTCTGGACTTGGATCCAGATTCCAAGGTGTTTTTATCAGGTAAGGCCAGAGATAGGGGAACCATATATGTCACAGCCAATAAAGGGCAATGAGGATTATTCAGCCTTCAATCTTAGGACTTTCTGAAGGAACTTCAGAATTAAGGGAGGGGAGGAAATGCATAGAGTCTGGGGGGCCAAGTGTGTAAAAGAGCATCCCTGAGTGGCTCCCCCAGTGGGAGATTAGGGCAAAGTAATTGCTGCACTTGTTGAGGGGTGAGGCAAAGAGGTCATAGCAAGGTTGGCCCCAATTGATGAAAAATCATTTCCACCACTTCTGGGCTGAGGGACCACTTGTGAGGTAGAAGGACAGAAGGATAGACTTGCTCAGTTTGTCTGCTAGCACACTGGATCTCCCTGGAATATGCATTACTATCAGAAATTGGTTGGAAGAAATCACCCATTGCCACACTCTGAGCATTTCTCAACATAGAGGGTAAGACTTGTTTCCCCCTTGTTTGTTGATGTACCAAACTACACACATGTTGTCTGTTTGAACTGCAATAGTTCCCTGAGGGAGAACAGTTTGAAAGGCTTCAACAGCTAAAAGCACTGCTCTCATTTCTAGGACATTGATATGCAGACTGGCCTCGATGGCAGACCAAGTACTCAGAATAGTCCTGCCCAGATAATGCCTCCCCACCCCATCTGGGAGGCATCTGTGGTCACTATGGCCTTAGGCTGTTGTGGGACAAAGGGGCAACCTAGAAGAATGTCCTCCGAGTGCATCCACCAAGCTAGATCTTTTCTGCAAAGACTGGTAATGAAAATCTGATCCAAAGGCTGATGTACAGACCACTGAGTTGCAAGTAGCCACTGAAGAATTTACATATGAAATCTTGCCAAGGGAACTAGGGTTATTGACACTGCCACAGAACCCAGGGCTTAAAGAACTGAACATGATGGTACTTTATTCTTGTGCTGTATCTTTTGAACTTGTTCTCTGATTTTTTTGTAACCTCACTGGAGAAAGAGAGGCTGTAAATGTTCTTGTATTTAGATTTGCTCCTATGAAGCTTTGAGTAGGATTCAGTTGAGATTTTTCATAATTTACTGTAATTCCTATATTGGAACATGTTTGTAGGACATAATCTCACTATAATAAAGAAATGCCTGGTCAGAGCGGTAATGAGCCAGTCATCCAAATATGGGAACATCCGGAATCCTTGCAGTCTCAAGTGAGCTACTACTACTGCCATGCACTTACTGAACACCCAGGGGCTGTGTTGAGACCAAAGGGCAGAACTCTGAACTGATAGTGACTGGCTCCAAACCTGAAGCAGAGAAACCTTCGGAAGCATTTGTCCATTTTTATGTGGTAATATGCGTCCTGAAGGTCTATCGAGCACATCCAGTCATCTTCAAAAAAGGAAGAATAGACTGTACTATGACTATCTGGAACGAAGATTCAAAATTGGTCTCCATTCCCCTGTTTTTTTGGCACTAAAAAAATTCTTAAGTAATTTCTGGACTCTAATTGGTCTGGTGGGACTTCTTGGATAACTCCTTTTTTCTAACAGTATTTGGATCTCTTGGACTGCTGGTTTCCTCTGACTGCATGGAACATTGGGGAATCTTCTGGGAAAGGGAAGAGAAAAGGGTATGACATAACCTCTGGATATAATGCTCTGTACTCATGTATCCGAAGTAATTTCTAGCCAGGCATTTAAGTGCAGGGAAAAGCATCCCCCGACTGGCTCCAGAGGAAGGCAATCAGGCTTTCCTTCAGGAACACTGATAGGGTTTCCTGGAAAAGGAATCTCTGAAACCCCAGTTTTGCATGCCATCTCTGCTGTGTGGGTGGCATCTTCCTTTAAAGTCCCCCCCTCTGCCCCCTAGGGGAACTTTCACCGCGTGTGTCTTGAAAAGGCCCTCTGGATTTTTTGAACCACATTTTTCCACCCATTTTCTGATTCCTGGAAAAGGGTCTTTAAGGAGCAGAAAAATGTATGCCCATTGCAGAAAGGATCTTTCCATCTTGCTCACATCTGGATAATGTTTCTTTAACCTTTGAGCCAAACAGAGCCAATCCGTCAAAAGGTGCACTGATGAATGAAGACTTAAATAGCTCCACAAAGTCGCATCCAAGAATGCCTACTTATGTGTATGCGTGAACCAGCTATTCTGTCAGTCCCTTCAGCTGCATGTGCAATGAGCCTCATGCACAAATTTGACACAGACTCCATGGTAGCTATCTGAGAGTCAACTTTGTCTTGTACCTCTTAGAAATGGCTCCCGTCAAGGTATCCAAAATCTCCTTCATCAGATCCCTTTGAAGCCAAGTGAAATGTGCCAAAAAATTCAAAGACCATAGAGCAAAGGTTGATGAAGCACAAATCTACTTGTCAAACCTATCCATAGTCTGGGTCTCTCTTTTGGGTCAATGGATAGAGGAACTTTCCTCAGCCAGTTCTCTTTTGGTGGCTGCTGCTATGACCATGGCATCTACTGCTAGACCCTTTGCCCAAAATTGTTGACCTTCTGGACAGGATAAAATTTTATCTGGTCTCCTGCAAATAGGTTCAATGGAATCAGGAGCTTTCCACACTCGTTAAGCAATCAATTGGATAAGTTCATTATTGGGTGGAGTAAACCAGGAGGTAGATGAGCAAGTGTAAAAAGCCTGCAGGTATACTGATTCTTCAGGGGTAGGGTTTTGGGACTTCCAATCACCTCTCTATTTCAAAATTTCCAGTATGTCTCCAAAGGAGACATCTTCAGGAGGTGATCTGAGGGACCCTTCCTCATCATAAAAATTAGTGTCTTCCAGACGAATTCCTGTGAGGAATCTAAGTGCTTCCTCTTGTACTTTTTCTTCATAGGGACCTCCTCAGGGTGATTGGAGAGGTATCAGAAGAAGACAGAATATGAATCAGAGTGTCCTGAAGTTTTAGCACTCACTGTCCCTGTGGAGGATCTGGCTGAAGAATTGAACTACAGGAAGGCATGTTTGAAAGAAGAAGAGGTCAACTGAGTGTCTGAGGCAGCCAAAGCCCTCTCCATGGCCTCAAAGGCTGACCTTGCCGAAGAGGGAATGGAGCCTGGAACCAAGACAGACTTCCTCGAAACTGTGGTCACTCCCCACTCTGACAAGACAGCCCCTGAGACAGACGCCAGTGCCTAGCTAACCCTAGCTGAAGTCCCAAGGCAACAGGGATGGCTCCAAATAAAAGAGGAGTTAACTCCTGCCCCTCAGGGCTGCCAAGGCAGCTACAGCCTCAGGAGGTCTCTGGGCCTGACATAGCTAAAGAACTCAGAGCTTGAATTGGTGCCAAAGTCACTGCAACTGTTGGAACCAAAGCAGATGACTTGGGCAACTTGAAGCAGAAAACTCCAAGACCTCAGTGGGGGTTAGAAGAGGAGTAGTCAATGGGCTAAAGGAATGTTCAGTACCCGAAGGTGTCAGGGCCAAGGGGGCACCTGAAATTTTTCTTGTCCATAAACTTTTTTCCACCAGTCTCTCCACGTCAGTCTCTGTCAGGCTTTTGGTGGAACGGATAGAAGACACAGAAGGAGACTTGTACTGATAGCTGGGGAATATCGATATCTAGGTGCTTGGCAAGTAGAACTGCTCGGCTCTGAATCAGTTGGTACTGAAGCATTGCTCGAAGTTTGGCCCTGAGGAACTGAGCTATCAAACTGAGTCTGCACTGAAGCACTCAGTGCTGAAGGTTTGGATGAAGTGGATGGTGTTGGTGCAGATACCACAGTATCAACATTTGTCAGAGCTGAGGAACTTTTTGGTACCAACGATTTTAATTCTTAATAGTTGTCACTAGGGAAGAAGGCATACACATGCTTCTTTTCCTGGCCTTCCCAGAGGAAGGAGAAGAGGATGAAGGAAACAAGATATTAGTGTTACTTTCTTTCACAGATATATATTCACTGAAGGAAGAAATAATTAAACCTTTTAATACAAGTTTATTTTTTCTTTCAACTAAGGCTCGGTGACTGAAGCAGTGACAAATACTGCAATCTTCCTGCAGGTGATGTGATCTAAAACAGTATACACACAAGGAGTGTGTATGTCTGAAGAAGGAATTTTGTGACCACACTGTTGACATTTTTTAAAGCCAGAGGGGGCCTTAGGTTTTGTCAGCCATACTACTAAAAAGAACACTCTCACCACACACACATGACAAGGGAATAGAGCAATAAGAAGTCGTATGGGCACAGAAAGGCAAATACAATCAAGATAAAGTTAGACATTTTTTTAAACTAGAAAAAAGGCAGGGAAAAGTACACTGAAGTGTATGGAAGTGAAATAAACCCACCAACAATAGTATGAAAGAACTACACCAAGTGTATGGAATGGGAAAGAAATACCATCAATGGTAATAACAAGTTTGCACAAGTAACTATGGTAGGAGAAAAATGTAATGGTAAGTTACACTAGTAGAAGACAATTAAATATCAGTAAATAAATTGACTTAACTTGAGGGCGAAGGCAAAAGTGTCTGTCCATAAAAAAGTGGCAAATGAAATCTGAGGTAACTGGGAGAGATGCACTGTGGATAGGGTTGAAGGTCGAGAGTTTTTGATTTGCACGAGCTGTGGAAATGGCCGAGGCAGTTCTGATGCTCAGAACCCAATGGTCAAGGATAAAATGAAGATTGACAACTTCAAATGTAAATTTATTGTGTGCGTGCGTATGTGTTCATGGGAGCATTGTGTCACATTGAGTGTGTGTGTGTGTGTGTGTGTGTGTGTGTGTGTGTGTGTGTGTGTGGTCAAAAACTGTTCATTTAGCTGCATACAGGTTCATAGGAGATTACTAGGCTAAGTTTCACACGCGTAGCCAATATAGCCCAATTTTACACAATATATTGACCCTAAGAGCTAGAGGATGGCATAGATTTATGCCTATGCCTTCAGTACCTTTCAAATTGCCCCTACCCATAAGGGATAATTGACTGAGTAAGCAGCTGACTGGCAGGTGTGTGAGATCTCACACTTCCCGGCATTAGAGTATATGCCCTTATCCTGTTTTTGTGCAATCTCAGAGTTAGTATTTATCTATGATTAGCAGGGGATGTGGCAGATGCAGTTTTGTGTGTTTTTAAAAAGATAGATTTTGCATGTACCAATGCTGTTTGTCAGCACATAAGTAGTAGTGTGTCTACAACTACTGGGATTTGGCTTTATTGGTTCAAATACACCAGCAAAAATTTAAAAAAGAACAAGTAAAATGTCACAAGCATTCAGGTACCATGTAGCAGAAACACTGGTATGACCTTAAAGGAGTCATTTGCATTTATCCAATGTGGCTTTTTTACATCAGTTTTAAGTTATTACACAGTCAAGACTGAAGATTTGCTAGGATGTTCTCATAATGTTTTACTAAATATTTATTTATTATTTTATTTATTTATTTACTATTTGTTTCCCAGAAAAAAATAGTTTGCATGTGTGACCCTTTTACCCTTTGGTTTACATACCCCCCCTCTACATTTATCTATCTATCTATATATATATATATATCTATATCTCTCTCTCTCTCTCTCTCTCTCTATATATATATATATATATATATTTATATATATATATGAGTACTGAACTTTGTCAAAAGATACATTGACTGACATATGTTAAGTCAACCAAATTTGGTTGACTAAGAGGATGGTCGACTGGTGTGTGACAACAGTTCTTGGAGTTGGGGAATACATACTTTCACCAATACTGTTTCGATCTTTGAGTTAATTTTTATAATTAGCAAGGGGTGTGGGGAGATGTGCCTCCTGCAAAAAAAAATGATGTTTTTTTGTTTTCTTGAGATTACCACATCCAGTGATTACAGTTTCTTACATACACAGACACACAAAGTCATAAAATACCATGATTTGCAGACAGAAATGAGGGCAGTGTGGAAGAAGGGTACCCACACAGTTTCATATTGCCCTTGTTTCTACCTGCAAATCCTGATACTTTGTGTCTCCCTGTACATAAGACACTACAATCACTGGGTGTAACAATTTCAGTGATCAGTACTACTTTGGTCTTCTTTTCATGAACTACTATATCTTTTTTTCTCCCATTTATTTTCTGAACTGTTAGTAATCATGTAATATAAACTTTATCATTCTCTATAAGGCTTTGAGGCTCATATTTCCAATACTTCTCAGCTACTTTAATATTGTAATGTTTGCATAATCCCCAAAGCAACACTACTGCCACATTATTATGCCTTTCAGTATACAGACCCTTTGTCATTAGTTATTACACCCAGCAATAAGATGTGCTATGGTTTCCACTTCTGTTTTACAGAACCTGCATTAATTCTGTTTCTCCCATATGTTCAACAGACTTCGTAAACCAACAATTTACCTTCAAAATGTTAATGGCCGGAATGTTGAACCCGCTTCTGCAAACTCCGAACTGTACCTTCTTATAACCTCAAATGCCAATGTTCCGAATTGCAAAATCTCGCCCCCTTTTTGACCCATGTTAGCACTTGTTTGTAGGTGTGGCACAGTTGGAAATGATATTTGAGGGTTTTTTGAATTTATGAAGTTCCTGCCATTTGGGTTTCATGGAAATGTTTCAGTGGTGTGGTCGATCGACTACGTACAGTCGACATTTTAAAGATAAACCAACCCAACATGTAGGTAGTCCCCTATCCTGGGCTGCTAATATTAAGCTTTTATCTTTTGGTTTGAATTCACTACTCCTTAACTATTCCTGCATCAAATCCTGATCGATGTGAGGTAGTTCCAGGAGATCTCTGTACTTGCCACAATAGCTATTTTTTTTCCACATTTCTTTTCTTCTCATCTGATCCTTCTTATATTCTCTTGTTTTCCTTTGGTACTTTCAATTGCTGCCTACTTTTTGTGTACTTCCAGTTTGATTTCCATTACTCCTTGACACCAATATGCTTCTGTTAAACTAAGCCTAGAAGTCATCTTAGACTTTTTCTCCGCATGTTTTAAAATGTTAACTATCTTTGGATTTTGTGAGGTCAGGATATATATATGTAGTCCCATGACTGCAGGGCTATACATATAATCAATTTTGAGTAACAGCATATCTCTTTTAGAGGAAGGAATAGATAACATTCAAATACACTGATTGTATATATTATTTGACAAGTGTGAAGGATTTTTCATGTTTTCCTGTCCAACTGATCCAATATCTTTTGGGGCTAGTCAATTATCCCTAAAACTGTAAGTTAAAACAGAAAAAGAAAACTAGTTTGTAGCTTGGACTTTGTTCCTAGATGTCTGGGCTGTTTTCATTATTAGTTTTTGTCTCCTAAAGTATTTCTTACTGAGTTTTGCTTGCATTTGTTCATGTTTTATTGATGATCCTTCATCAGTTCTCATATATTTATACACTCCCTCCAGTTCAAGTTGCTTTATATCACATTCAAGTCCCAGACTGATATTTTCTTGGTGCTGCAGCTTTCTTGCTTTAAACATTGCTTTTACACATTTATTAAGACCAAATTACATTCTTATAGCATCTCATAAAGTTTTAGCCACTTGCAGTTGTCCTTCCAACTCCTCATCTGATGAACTATACAGTTTTAAGTAATCCACAAAAAGTAGATGAGAAGTCTTTAAACTTTGTTGCTTTCTGGGAGGCCAATCTGTTAAGTAGCCAGCTTAATGAGTTAATGGCAACACAAAAGGCAATGGTGACAAAGAGTCACCCTAAAATATCACTCTTTGAGGTTTCATCTCTGTGATACACACTTCTCAAAGCTCACCTGAATATACGTAGCATTAACAATAAAATCACCCAGCTGCATGCCCTGCTAGATTTACATTCCTTTGACATCCTATATCTATCAGAAACCTGGCTCAAACCAGTTACTAAAGACAATGATATAATCCCACCTGGCTACAACATCCTGAGACTAGACCATCTAAATAAAAGGGGTGGAGGGGTAGCAATATTGTTCAAATCTGAATTGCAAGTCACCTCGCTAGATACTCAACCACCCTCACCTAATAATGCTGAGATCTTAATATCCAAGCTCCAAGTTAATGCTAATAAATCCATATACATTATTTGCTCATACATCCCCCCAGGTAATAACATTAACACTCTTGAAAATACCCTTAGTTGGCTCTCCACCTCCTTCCCACAAGAAACCATACTCCTTGGGGATTTTAATATTGACTGGAAATGTTGCACTTCTAGAAATCCAACTACTCATATCAATCTTTATGGAATTCAGCAAACCATCACCTCCCCTACCAGAACCCATAAACCTAGCAATAAACAAACCACTTTAGATTGGATACTAGTGAACAGTAATCCCCAAGTATACAAAACAGGTTTACTCCCTGATGATATTAGTGACTACTCTCTGACCTTTATATCCAGACAAAAGACCTCAATTCCCAACCAAATTAACTGTAGAACTACACGAAACAAGAAAAATCTAAACCCAGTTAACTTTCAAACTGAGCTTAAAGCTTGCAATTGGTCGCCCCTAAAATCCCTACCTCTTGATGAAGCAGTCTCATACTTTAACAATAAATTCTTACAAATTCTGGAGCACCATGCTCCCTCTCGCACTGTTAGAATTAGGAACAAACCTGCTCCTTGGCTCATAAATGAGACAAAGCAAAAAATGAGACTGAAAAATAAAACTTGGACCAAATGGAGACATACTAAAAACTCTACTGATCATCTAAACTTTAGGCAGCTTAGAAATGTCACAAAAATAAATATTCCTTGATAAAAAAACTATTACCTCACATTCCAACAAACCCAACATCAAAACCCACAAAAATTCTTGTCAGGAATAAATAAATTGCTCCACCCTGGACACTCCAAAACACCTATCCCCACTAATTTGACTCAACAGAGGGGGTGGAGCTAGGAACTAAAATTTCTATTTAAGGAGTAAACTAAAACATTTCAGAGCTTTACCAGAAAGGCTCATCCAGACTCTGCTACACTTTGCTGTGAAGGAAAGGTTAGTTTGCTGTTATTTTTTGTATTTCTGTATTGCCTTTCTATATTTTGAATACTGTAGTTTGTTTTCTTTACCTTGTGTTTTGCTTGCATTTTGTTTAACAGCATATTAAAACTTCAAAAGAGACCACAGCTCTCTCTGTTCTGAGTCAGGCAGAAATAAGAACTGATTAATTAAGGACTCATTCATAAGACAGAAAAGGTCACTTAAGGTTAATCACTTGTTAACAGAGGGGGTGGAGCTAGGAACTAAAATTTCTATTTAAGGAGTAAGCTAAAACATTTCAGAGCTTTACCAGAAAGGCTCATCCAGACTCTGCTACACTTTGCTGTGAAGGAAAGGTTAGTTTGCTGTTATTTTTGTATTTCTGTATTGCCTTTCTATATTTTGAATACTGTAGTTTGTTTTCTTTACCTTGTGTTTTGCTTGCATTCTGTTTAACAGCATATTAAAACTTCAAAGAGACCACAGCTCTCTGTTCTGAGTCAGGCAGAAAATACCACTGTCTTTCTAGTTGCCCGCCTCTTATGTTAATCTGACCATATATCTCATTTCTCTCTACTTTCACTGGCTTATGTGAGTAATCACAAAACCATCACTTTTGAAATCCCACCCCTTCAATTATTTAAATTTATTGGCCATCCTACAGTATTTCATAGTACCAAAATACAAAAGTAACCACCCTTTCAGTCCATCTTGTTGTTTTAAAAATAGTAACTCTCCACTAAACCTTAACTTTTTAAACAGGTAAAACTCAAGTTACCTACTTTCATATCTAACTTCTCTAGTGCACACTGCAGAGTGCATTCTTTTCAATCTTACCTTTAAGCATCCCTGTTACTAGCACTTTCTCTAATACCTAAAAGATCATCTCTACTTGACACCAAGTAGACTTTTCTCTATCTGTTAAACCTAGCACTTGCTCCTACAGTACTTATTACCTTGATACGGCACTCTTATAGATAGCACCCCAAAAGGCAAACCCCCATTTCTCGGTCACCACGTCCCCGAATCTCTTTTAAAGTTTTTGTCTAGTCCTTCTAGCATGTCGAGGGATCAGTTGCTAGTGTCCTCTCCTGCTCAGCTGGTGAACCTGGGAATATTGAGGCAATGTTACAATTGCCTCATGTACACAGACAACCCTCTCCTCCTCCCACAAAACACAAATACATGCAGAGATGCAACTATACGGCCAAACTGGAGGTTGAGCTCTCTCAACATAGGACTGGCAAGACCAGTCAGGAGGAGAAGGTTACCACACACACTATAGACCCAGTCTCACATAGTACCATCACAACCTCAAATCATACACATAAACACACAAAGACATACTCGGCTCTGATCAAAAATCTACCAAAACAGCAGAGGCCACCAAAGCAGACACCCAAACAACCACCACCTCAGAACACAACACCTGCAACACATAGACCTCACAGTCAGAGTGTCAAACAGTCACAGCCCTTAAGGCCAAACACAATGCCAGACACACTAGTCATTGGTGACTCCATAGTCAGACACACTGACGTCCCGCTCACCAGACTGAGTAAGGAGAAGGTCACAGTAAGCTGCCTGTCGGGCGCTAGAATCCGCCACATAACGCAAGCACTCAGGTCTCTCAACAGCAGGTACAAATATGACTCAGTCATTGTCCACGCTGGTGTAAACGACCTGAGACGACCTCCTTGGACTACATGAAAAGAGACAT
Organism: Protopterus annectens; assembly: GCF_019279795.1. Taxonomy (NCBI): domain Eukaryota; kingdom Metazoa; phylum Chordata; order Ceratodontiformes; family Protopteridae; genus Protopterus; species Protopterus annectens. The sequence continues at coordinate 1,833,440,483 of NC_056732.1, read as the reverse complement.
TGAGGAGCTCTCTGATTATGTAGCCCAGGCAGGTATGACCCTGACCTTGAGCAGTATCCTACCTTCACCAAGAATGATGCCACAATACAGAGATTAGATGATCAGCTTTAACAATTGGCTTAAACTCTGGTGTCATTCAAAGGATCCAATGTCTGTCTGCCTGGGATGACATGCTGGACAAGCCACGCTGCCCAAGGGACGGCTTGCACCTGTCACCCCTGGGATTCCGGATATTGGCAAAGGCTCTTCCCACCCCCATAGTGCCTTTTTTAGGCAAGGCTCAAATTCTAAACCTACCACCCTAGAACACAAAAAAGGAAAAAAACTAAGGGTAATGCTGCTCAATGCTAGAAGTCTAAATCTCAAAATGCACGCACTCGAGGCCCTTCTCAGTATGGAGAACATCGATGTCTGTGCAGTGACAGAAACCTGGTTCAAGGCTCCTGAGAGCACCCCAGCACTATCAGGTTTTACCTCTTATCATGCGTTCCGGCCCCAAAATCCGGACAATACCAAGAAAGGAGGGGGTATCCATATTCATCAAAGACACCCACACCTCAAGACTGGTGGCAACGCACGATGCATCGGAGACCATCCAGGTGCAATTAACCATAGGCAAGACTGCTCTGCAAATTGTAGCATGTTACAGGCCACCCTCACAAACTCAGGAACCTCACATGGCCTTCCTGAAAACACTAGAGGGATAAATGTATCACCAAACACCATCATACTAGGTGACTTCAATTACCCTAATATAGACTGGGAACACTACTCAAGCCCAAACACCCTAGCCCAAAAGTTCCTGGAATTCATAAACTCAAATGCCATGGAACAACTAGTCACCATCCCACAAGAGGAGAAAACATACTTGATCTCATCATCACGAACATGGGAGCACAATGTTCAACACCAGAAGTATACCCCTCACTGGTGAGATCAGATCACAAACTAATCTCGCTGGAGGTCCTCATCCCACCCCACCTGAAATAAAAGACCACAGTAAAGAACTTCTCGAAAGCCGACTTCACACTTCTAAAGACTAGTGTGGTCTCCTTTAAGGCCCCCGAGCCGATGGAAAACAGTACTCAAGCCGCTGAATCACTTACAAATGCCTTCTACCAGCACCTGCAGGACTGCATGGATAAGGCAATCCCAAGCAAAACAAAGACTCTTTGTACCAAAGGCAAGCGTCCACTCTGGTGGACCCCAGCCATAAACAAACTCTACAACAAAAGGAGGAAGCTACTACAAGATAGAGCAAAATCCTTAAAAGGTAAGACACCCTTGATCACTATAAGTAAAAAACTAAGAGCTCTCATAAAATCATCCAAAGCAAATTTTGAGAGAAAAATAGCTAAAGACTCAAAAGACAATCATAAGGCCTTCTTTAGCTATGTTAGAAACCTGGGAGGAAACTCCCAGATATGCTCAGAACTAGTTCAAAATGATGTGAAGATTACTGATCCTACAGACATTGCCAACATACTGGCTGACAGGTTCAGTGCAAACTTCTCCCCTCCCCAAAAGGAGAGATATCTATACCAAGCGATTGCAGCCCCCAAACATCTCCAACGCCCAAGTGAGAACTGCTCTCTCCAAAGCAAAAAACACAGCATCCATGGGACCTGATGGTGTCCCCGGCTGTGTGCTCCACGAACTCAACGAGGAATTAAACCCACAGCTAGGACAGCTGTTTAATCATAGTCTTACCTCTGGATACGCACCAGGAGTGGTGCACTGCAACTGTGGTCCCACTTCACAAAGGCGGTGCCTCCACCGACCCTGGAAATTACAGGCCCATTAGCTTGACAAGCCTTATCTGCAAAGCCATGGAGAGGATCATAATGGACCTCATAAATAAAGACATAGGGAATTTGCAGACTTTGGATCCATCCCAGTTTGGCTTTGTCAAAGGCAGATCATGCCTTCTAAACTTGGTTGATTTTTCAAACAGTCACCAAAGCCATTGATGAGGAAAGGCAGTCCATACAGCCTACCTCGATCTGGCGAAGGCCTTTGATACAATACCCCACTCGGGTATCATTGAAAACTCATCAGCTTAAATGTTAACCCATACATCACAAGATGGGTTGCAAACTGGCTGAGTGACAGAACCCACAGGGTCAGAGTTGCTGGCGCCATGTCAGACTCAAAGCCTGTCACAAGTGGTGTACCACAGGGCTCAGTCCTGGGCCCACTCTTGTTTGGCATCTACTTTTCCAAGTACAAGCAAACACAGGAGGGTTATGGCTGACAAAGTTTGCAGATGACTGCAAACTGGGCCATAGTAGAAAACACATCTGACACAGATATCCTTCAGAAGGGTCTCACAGAAACAGATAACTGGTGCCAGAGCCATGGCCTAAAGTTAATGCCAAAAAATGCATAGTCATACCCTTCGGGAAAAACAAGGTTACCCCTAGCTACCAAATAGGTGGCAATCCACTGAGTACAGAAGAAGTTATCAGGGACCTGGGGACCCAGGTTGATAGTAGTCTGTCATTCGACACCCATGTAGCTAAAGTAGTTAGGAAGACCTTCTACATTGCCCACCTTATCATGAAGGGATTCTCATCTAGATCAAGGGAGGTCATAGTCTCCCTATACTCATCACTCATCAGACCAATGATTGAGTACAATGCCCCATTCGGAATGTATCTGACCCGACACTTGCAGCAGCTGGAGAGGCCACAAAGTTCCTCACCAAAAGGATAAAGGGTCTCAAACATCTGTCCTATGCTGCCCGACTGAAAGAACTCCAGCTCTATTCAGTCGCCACCGCTTGCTCAGAGGTGACCTTTGCCTAACATACAAGGCCATGTCAAACCCAGATTTGATGAATATGCTTCACCTCAAAAATCTAGATCCGTCAGAGCCACAAGGGCGGAGACTTAAACCTCGACACGGCTATTAATAGGACGTGCTGGAGGGATAGATTCATCACCCAAAGACTCCCTATGCTGTGGAATAAAATCCCGGTATATGTGAGGCAGAGCACCTCGCTGGCCTTGTTCAAGAGAAATCTTGACCAATGGATGGGAGATCGCAGATATACCCCAGGGATTACCTCAGTGTCACTGCTCAACAGAGGCACAGCAAAATAATGGGTATAGTTCCCCATACTAAAGGGGTGGCGTAAGCCACAAAACTATGGGCTAGGCTTGTAAATGCCCTCGGGCAGATAGCCTAGTATGAACCTATGAACCTATGAAAACTCTCCCAGCCAAATTGCTGATATTTTTAACAAATATTTCTCTGGAACAGTCCAATCATTAGCCAATACCTTAGCCCCCATACCACCTGTTATTACTGCTGAGTCACCCCTGCCAACCAACGTACCCCACACATAACACCTCCAACCTGTCCCAACATCCCATATATGCAACCTACTTTTCAAACGTAAACCCTGCACTCCATCAGCTGACCTCCTACCAGCTGAATACCTGCAAATGGCAGCTGAAGAACTTGCCTACCCAATTTATATATTAATTAACAGAACCATAACAGAATGCTCCATCCCCTATCTATGGAAAGTCTCACACATTATTCCACTCCATAAGGGAGGTAACTCAAATGAACTCTCTAACTTCCGCCCCATAGCCCTAATTTCCCCATTAGCAAAAATTATGGAAAGATGTATTCATCATCAATTACTTGATCATCTTCTCCAAAACCACCTACTAAAGGACTGCCAGCATGGCTTTAGGCCATTCCATAGTACTACAACAGCACTCCTATCCTTTTCAGACTGCATTAATAAAAACCGTAACAATAACTTACTGTCCTCAGCCCTCTTTATTGACCTCTCTAAAGCATTTGACATGGTGAATCATCAACTATTGTCAGATATCCTAAGGTCTTTCTCATTTGACACCCAAACAGTCCAGTGGTTTAAGTCCTACTTAGGAAATAGACACCAAGCAGTACTCTGGGACAAAAAACTGTCCACTCAACTCCCTATCTCTCTTGGTGTCCCTCAAGGCTCCATTCTGGGACCTCTCCTCTTTACAATTTTCATTAATGATCTGAAAACATCCATTCCACAGGCCACCTGTATACAATACGCTGACGACTCGACATTAATATGTAGTGCCTCGTCACCTGCAGAGCTTCAAACCAAGACCCAAACAATATTTAACTTAGTCGAAAACTGGTTCCATCCATGCTGTCTCCTCCTTAACCCCAAAAAAACAAAAGTATTATTGTTCTCGCCCACTTTAAAGTCCCCTGCTATTAACTTTACAGTCACATCCAACAATGGGACTAAAATAGCTCCCAACTTGTCCACTAAGCTGCTAGGTGTGACTATTGATAATAATCTGAACTTTGACAAACAAATTAACCTTACTATTAGATCAGTTAATAGAAAACTTGGTTTCCTTTATAGACACAAACCCTTTCTCACAGCTTCAACTAGGTCTACTAACGCCCCAACACACCTAATCTCCACCCTTCTCTATGCCTCACCAATCTATACAAACCTCTCCAAAAGCAATATCAGCAAACCGGCAACATCTTATAATAACATAGCCAGATTTGCCACTGGATCCCCATTTAGAACCCATCACTGTCAGAATCTCAAACTATTAGGATGGCCCGGACTGCAAAGTCAGCTTCTTATACAGCAACTTACAATCTATCATAAGATTCTGCATCATCCCACAAATACGCCCATTCTCAGCAACCTTATTAGCCAATACAAAAACCTAACAACCCTAAGATCTGCAAATAGGGTACTAGTATCTACCTTAAAATCCAACAACAAGTCTGGGGATTGCCTGTTCACTAACTCTGCTGGTAACACTTGGAACACGTTTCCAAGTGAACTAACATCCCTCTCATCCACCCCACTGTTTAAAAAAGCAACTAAAAATCTTCCTAAAATCACAATGGTTATGCCCTTGCACCAACCCAGACTGACACTATTCATCTCGCCTGACCACCTTTCCCAGCTGGTATACCTCCCCACTGTTTTGCTTTTCTCTCTACTAATCTACTGAAGAAACAAACTTCCTAGGGAACCAATATTAAAAAAAAAAATGTTTCTTGTATTGTATCTATTTTACAAAATGCTTTTAACTATAAATGACTATCAATGATGTTTATATTGTTATGATGTGATATGTATTATTTTTTTTTGTTTGTTTTTTATGTCTTGGAGCTTTTCTCCCCGGGCCTCTGCTGAAAATGGACATATATCCAGTCAGACTATCCCGGTCAACAAATGTAAAATAAAAAATAAATAAATAAATATGTTGCCCTTTGTCATGGCTTAGCTATAACGTGGTTTGTCAATGTAATGTAAATGCTAAATATAGGGTGTATTTTATAAATCTTTAAACACGGGTGTACGTCAAAACATTGAATGGCCAAATTGTCTAAATCCATATGGTTGAGACCATATGATTGATAATTAAATCAAACTGCTCTGACTGAGATTGAGGTTCAGTAGGGATCAAGAAATTTGCCCTTTTCCCTGCTGTGGTGTGAACTGTGGGCTTGTCCCCCTGCAAAAGCATTGATTGTGTAGTTTGCCAGCATTGTTTTGGTTTATGTTGTTCATCAATGGATGGAATTGTCAACCATATGGTCACAGCTATTTGGTCATTCAATGTTTTGACATAGATCTGTAAACACTGCTTTTTCCATGAAAGTGGGATGCTGTCAAATGCTTTCTTTTAATCTATCTATGTGATACTTTTGTCTATGGCTTTATTTAGAAAGAAATTATCCTTTGTTCCATATGACTTTCTTTTGTTACCCTTTTGTTCTGTTGCAATAATTGAGTTTTTTCTAAGTGACTATAAACTCTGTTTGCACCAATTCCAGTATATAGTATGTACATCATTGGAAGACAAGTTGTTAGTCTATAGTTTTTAGGATGGCTACTCGGTTCAGTTTTAAGAAAGAGTATCATATTTCTTGTTAACTAGACTATGCACATGTAAGTAATTCTTACTCGGGCCTAAATCTTTGTGTAAAGATGTTAATAATTTTACCCAAAAGTTAAATACTGTGTTTTTTTTATTTCATTTCAATTTCTCTGGCTGTTATTTCATCCCAGTTCATATTGTCTATATTTGAACTCATTACTGTTTCTTTTAATTTTTCTATCCAGTCAGTATCTTTGTTATGTTCTACATGGTCTTCATAAATATTGCTCCAAAATGTATCTATTTCTTCTTTCTGATGTTGTTTCTATACTTTTGTTTTATTTCCCAATTCTATGTAAATCTTTTTGAGTGCATTAATGAATTGTTTATTTTGTACTTTTCCCTTTATATTTATCTGCATACCAAGTTTTTTTTGCCTATGTTGATATCTTTAGCTTAGTATTTGCAATAGACTATGATAGATCCTGGACTTTTCTGATACTGCACATTGCTTTTATCACATCTATCATTCTGAGCATTTTGTTGATCTGTTCCCTCTTTTGTAGTTTTATAACAGTGACATTTAGCTTTCTGTATTCCATACTTCCATGACGGCATTTGATTTCTTCACTTCCTTTTCCTTACTGCCTTGTGTTTTTGTGGTAAGACTTTATCTGTTACTAATTTAGTTTCACAGTAATATATCCTATGTACTTCTGTTATATTACATGAATTTCTATGAACAGTCTTGATTACTGTGTTCATTTGTTTTATCACATTTCTAACATTTTGGGTCTTATTGATGTTCTGTAGTCTACGTTTTTCATTGATCTTAATATGTCTATGCATCTCTATTAAATCAAGCAATTCTTCCCTTAGATCATTTTTTTTTCTAAACTACGGGCATGTTCTTTGTTCTCTGTTTCCTGCAGGCATTCTATAGAAAATTCCCAAAAATATTTCCTGTGCCATATTCTTTACAGCTTCACGCTGTGTCATCTGTTGCTCCTTCATATGGGAACTCACTGATTTGTCACTCCATAACATTGGCTATGTCCATAGGTTCATAGATTAGTACTAAGCTAACTGCCCTTGCGAGCCATTTTAAGCCGAGCCAATTATCCCTTGTGAGATTCAAACCCTGCACCTTGTGTTTGTAAGGCAAACACCTTAACCATTAGACCACCCTCCCACTCAGAGTTGCCACAGCTTCCTGTTCCTTCCCTTGCTACGCAACTCTAACTAAACTTTATTTTTAAACACAAAACATCTTTATTCATGTATGACATAGGCAATCATTTATATAAATGAAAACAAACCATACTGACATAATTTTAGTTGCAAACATTATACATCACTTCTAATCTATCTGCTCATTGTCAGTCAAACATGACATGGCTCATTCAAACCCTGACTTCTTTAAATCTTGTTCCTCCTCTGCATGTATTGTTCCCACAATTCCCATTTTTTCCTATGTAATTTGCTCCTACCCTTGTCTAAAGATCCCAATTCCAGTTGCCTTATCCCTCTTACTATATTCACTACTTCTAGTAAAGTTGGTTTAGACTTTGATTTCCATGTTCTAGTAATGTTTTTTTTGACAGATACCATAATTAGACTTGGGCTTTACTATGTTGAGGCAATTCTGATTCTGTATCATAGCTAAAAAATCATTTCTTAATTATACCAATTTGCTCACCCAGTATCTCTGACAGAGCAGTCTGCAGGGAATCTTTAAAGTCTGCCAACTCATTACACTCCCAGAAAATATGTTTCCAGTTGCCTCTTTCTTCACCATCACACCTCCAAAATTTGCTGTGTACCTGAGTAAAAAAATACTATGGAATCTACTTGAGGTATAAAAATACCTATGTAAACACTTCCAAGCAAAGATCCTAAATCTTGTAGACTTTGTTGCATATTTGGGAGATATACATATATCCTCCATTGTTTTTTTTTTGTTTGTTTTTTCTTTTGCGAACTGCTTATCCACTCTTTCTTTCCAATCCTTTCTAACTACCTCTGACTGATTCTTATAGTTATCATGCAATATTTTGTATGCTGTACTAATGATTCCTTTTTTAACAGCAGTTTCTGTTCTAGATGCTAGTAAAAACTCTACCAGTGCTGGTGCTGGTCTTTTGCTTAGGACCCCCCCATTTTCTTTCTCTTTGCCTATACTATGATATCAATCCTTAATCTCTATCCTGCAGTCCATATAAATTCTTGGCCTCTTCCTATTTTATTGCCTTATTTTTGTACTAGCTTCCTACTGAAGGCTTCAAAGTATCTGCATATGGCAACTGATCAGATGCTTCCCACTCCACTGGTTTCTCTTTATTATTATATCATGCTGTGATGTTATCAGAGTTATACTTTCTACACAAAATCCTTCACTTCAGAGGTAAATCATAACTTCAATTTTTATTTATTTAACTTCTCCATTAATAATCCTCTTTTCTACTTTCCCTTTGTTTTCTTATTTTTTGTATTGTACAATTTTCCATATCTGGTTGTCTTTGCCTCTATTTTTTCTTCAAATATCTTTGGTGCAGCCTTTTCTGTATTGATTAGTTTTACTTTCTGCTTTGCATAACTGTTGCACCATTTTAAATATCTCTTTCTTTCCCATGTCCATATTTCTTCTTCAGCTGTATCCCACTCCTCCTGTTTTTCTTTACTTGGGGGAATCATTGTTTCATCATGTTGAAACATAACCTGTGTTGGACTTTTACACTAAATCCTTCACTTTGCAGGTGTTACATAACTCCAGCTTCTGTTTAACTTCTACTTTACTAATCCCATGTTCTACATTCCCCCTTGTGATCTAATTTTTTTTGTACTGAGACATTTTCCATATCTGTATGTTTTGCCTATATTTTTTCTTCAACTGTCTTTGGAGCTGCTTCTTTTGTAATGATTAGGTTGCCTTTCTCTTTTGCATAAATATTGTACTGTATTGGATCTCTTTTTCGTTCCCATGTCCATCTCTCTTTTCTTACACCTTTCAAAAATCTCTAGGTTTTCTTCTTTATACGTCTGCACTTCCTCTGCTGCTTCTTTTCCAAATGGCCCAAAGTTTCTTGGTCTATACAATGTTTGCCATGGATCTGTTATATTTATGAATACAAATTTGTATCTAATGCTTTTGACAGCCTTTCATGTGCAAGAAATTTTCTTTCTTCTAATTTCTCACAATCTTTTTGAATATCTTCTAACTGGAAAGTCTTGCCTTCTTGCATAATAGTAACAATACAAGAAAACTAGAAAGTCTTGCCTTCTTTCATAATAGTAACAATACAGAATTTCTTTCTTATTCTTCAATACTCTACTCTATCATCTTAATGGCTCTTTTGTGGCCTGTCAGTTTTTGTGTTTTTTTTTTTTTTTTTGTGGAATACTATTTCTTTCTTCAGTGTGGGGGGGGGGCATACTCCCCCCGAGCCTTGTCTTATCCCTTTGTAGGAATGTTTCCATTTCTTGAGGATTCTACACTGTCATATTTCCTTACCAAGATCGGACACTTCTTATCCCAGGACTTGCGCTCCCAGCTGTCTTTTTCATTTTTTAACCTGCCTCTGTACATGATGCATGCTGTATACAATACAGTCTATATATCAGTGTCATCTTGGTGAGATTTTGTCAAAACAAGCTCCACCATGTGAAGGTACTCACAAAAACTTGAGGTTGAATTCAGTTACAGCAATGCTACTCTCCTTTTCTTGCTGATTTTATCATCTCTCCATTTGGCCTGTACATTTTTGTGGACTATTGCTTCTATTCACAAGGGAGTCATCCATCTCTTGTTTTAACATCTCCAAGTCATTTGGGTTTCTAATACCATGGCAGGAATGGACCACATTCCTAAGTAAAAGTATGACTAAAGATTGTGAAATTAGTACTGTTTCAGTCTTTGATGCTAGCCAAAAGTGCTCTTCACAGGACCTGCAATGTACCCAGAACTGACTCCTTAAGTGATTCATATGGAGTTACATGCATCAGTAGCATATCTAAATCCGACTGAATTATTTTTTATGAGACCCATTACTTTTACTACTATTGGAATGTCTGGGTATATTTTTTCCTCATTGCCATTGTTTCTGCCTGCATATCCTGGTATTTTATGACTTTGTGTGTGTGTTTCTCTCTCTGTAAGACAGTGTAATCACTGGGTGTAGTAATTTCAATGATTAATGCTACTTTTGTCTCCTTTTCATGGATTACTAGATCTGGTTTTATCACAATGATTTTTTTCAACTGTTGGTAAAAGGTGATCCCATGTGATATAAACTTCATTCTCTATAATGCTTTGTGGTTCATGTTTCCAATGCTTCTCAGCTACTTTAATATTGTAATGTTTGCATAATCCCCAATGCAGCAGCAGTCCTGCCACATTATTATGCCTTTCAGTATACAGGCCCTCTGCCATTAGTATATCACACCCAGCAAAAAGATGTGCAACTGTTTCTAGTTCCGTTTTACAGAACCTGCATTTGTCTGTTTCTACCAGATGTTCAACAGACTTCATGAACTAACATATATCTAGTCTACTGTCCTTGGTCGCCAATATTAACCTTTCATATTTCGGTTTAAATTTACTTCTCCTTAGCCATTCTTGGGTCAGATCCTGATTGACATGAGGTTGTTCCAGGAGTTTTCTGTACTTGAAACTACATTTATGCCTTTTCCTAATGTCTTGCCTTTTCATCTAATCCTACTTATAGTCATTCATTTTTGGAGCATACAGTTGCAGTCTGATTTTTTCCTGGTTTGATTTCAATTCCCACTTGACAATGACATGCATCTGTGAAACTAAGCAAAAAAGTCATCTTAGACTTGTTCTCCTCATGTTTTAAAACTTTCACTATGTTTGGGTCTTGTGTAATCAACATATATGTATGCACTCCTAAAACTGCTGATCTATACATGTAATCAAATTCTAGGACAACCATACTCCTTCAGAACGAAGAATACATAATCTTAAATTAACTAAGTAAGAGCGGCTATACACACCGATCCAACCAAGCAACTAAGAATTAATATAACATGCTCTAAATGCCACCACAGATCCAATGACACGTTCCAAGCAGCTGGTGTAATAAACAAGAATTTAATAAAATAAAAACTTAAAAACAGGTATAGCAATACGATTTAGTGCTTTAATCCATCACAAATGTGGACTTCATCAGAATGCCATACTATTACTTTACTTCCTTAAAATAACCTTTCAGAAAATGGACCTTTGGGAATGCACCAATGGAAAGTTACAATCAATTCACATTATGTAAAGATACATGTATCCAGTATCCCTCCGCTCCCTCTTGATTAGCACTACTCTGCTTCTAACCCTATCAACTCCCCCTTTTGTCCCTCCTTTTTCCTATCCACCTCTCTCCTCATCCTTGGGTCTGGCAGTACTAACTCACTGATTTAGACTAAGTACTACTTGTCTCTGAGCTCCCCCTATCTGCTGTGATATACTACTCACTTCCGGTCACTACCTAACCCCACCTATCCTTACCTTCCCCTTCCTTTCATATCACCACACCTACCTTATAAATATACCTTTCCCTATGTGCCGCCATCTTTACACCTCAGTCTATCCCTTGGCTGCTGTGCGTCCCCAGCTCTAGTGTACAAACTTTGTGTAAGTAGTGCCTTTTTGTTTACTCATTTTGCTTGATAACCGGACTGCCTAAAAAGTTATCTGTAAAGGCATTCACAAAGTAAAAACTGATAACCAACTCATGACAGCATATGCTAGTGTTACTAATCTCTGTTGCCGGCAAACTGTGTTGGCGTTTGCTGCATGTGCTTTTACAATGCACTACCAAACAAGTATAAAGCTCAAAAAGGCGTCGGAAAAGTTTTGCTTGCAGTATCTGTAAACTTGGTGACTGTATAATTTATTTATTTATTTATTTATTTAAATTTGTTGACCGGGAGTGTCCGACTGGACGTAGGTCCATTTTCAGCAGAGGCCCGTGGAGAAAAGCTCCACAGTAAAATAAACAGACAGTAGTTACATTGGATTACATAGCGATTAACAATTTAACATAGCAATTACTTGCAACATATTTACAGATGAAGAACATAGTACATCAGTAGACAACTAGAATCTTTATCTGTGAAGTACATAACAGACATTAACAAATGTTACAATGAGAAGTTCCTGCTGTATAAGTACTAGGCTTATGAGCATCTGAGCTTGTTATAATCAAGGTAGTTAGTGGAGTGGAAAGAAAGGTAGTGGTTGGATGGGGTGGATGATATTAGAGTGGGAGTTGCAAGGGCATAGCCAGCATGTTCTTAGGTGCACTTTTAGTAAAGTTTTGAAGTGGGTGCATGATGGTATGGAGGTAATTGTGGTAATATAATAATATTATATATTATATAATATAATATTATATAATAATATAATATATTATATATAATATAATAATATGTTTTAAGACTGTCTGTTGCCAGATATGTGACTGCAGCATGAGTTTTATGGCTACCTGCTGCTAGATACGCAGCTCACTAACAAGTGTGTCAGAAGGTGAAACTTTATACTTCATTGTAACTGATAAACCTCTAAAAGTGCATCGGAGTATCTTCCGCCAGCACCAGCTTACTGTGTATGGGTTTTCTGCATGTTTTAGCTAATTAATGTCAGATACCCCTGCAAAACACTTTTGTTGTTAGAAAGGCTTAATTATAGGCAAATGTAACAACTGTTTGAACTTTAATTTGGTCAAAAATGAATACTTTTAGTGGCTAGTGCTTCTTTATACTTCTTTGCAACTGATACGCTTCTAAAAGTGTACCGCAGTATCTTCCACTAGTACCGGCTTATTGTGCATGGGTTTTCTGTACGTTCTTAGCTATTTAAAGTGAAATACCCCTGCAATTCGCTTTGTTGTTGAAAGGCATAATTAAAGATACACGCAACAACTGTTTTAACATTAAATTGGTCAATAGGGAATATGTTTAGTGGCTTGCATCAACTTATGGAACCTAGAGTGTTCTAGTGATAACAGCCAATGGTACCGACTAACTGTGACTGCATGCGGTACTGATTTTATAACTGTAGCTACCTGCTGAATGGTCAAACGGTTACTTTAATGAGTCAGCTATTTGAAATTTTTTGTAGTAAACGCTACGCTTCGGCAGAGCATGTACTTAGCATGCAATTTGGTCTTTAATTATATTACCATAAGTGAGGACGCTATATAGTTCCTTCATTTTACATCAGTAAGGCTATATTAACATAGCGCTGTATTGTTTCTGCCACTATATATATATATATATATATATATATATATATATATATATATATATGGAATTCCGTTCTCACACTATTGTTATAGGTAATGCTACCATCTGTATTGGTTTAAACACAAAATTGTCTTTTTGGACAGAATGTCCCATGTATGAGTAGAACTCGCTTCGCCTACACTCATCCTACAGACCGTGTTCCTCCACTTATACCTGATGCATGCTAACTGATTTGCCATGTTTTTTTTTAATCTTACTGTGATTGCTACATGTAATTGCTAGATTGTAACTGAAATATGTGCCCTATTTAAATGAAACTACCCAACCTATCTTTATTTTTTCAGTGAACCTCAATATATGTTGAAATGAGACCAATTATACCTTGTGTTTGGACTAGTATGTGTATTATCTTAAACATTATGCTACCTAATGACTGTGCTTAACATTCTACATATTTAACCTATTTGTCTCTCTCTCTCTCTCTCTCTCTCCCTTTATGCAACCAGTTGCCCTACCTGCTCGTAAGGCACTAACATTGTGGAACTGCCCTGTCCTGTTGGCCAGCAACCTTAACCCATCTCATAACAGCAGTCTTCACCTTAAACTAAGGAAGTGAATCTTCTCTCACCCTGAGTAACAGCCCCACAAGGACAATAAAAAAGAAGAAAGTATGTGTTATATAACTTCTGTCAATAAAAGCTACACTGTATAAACTATTGTAGGTTTTAAAGTACACTTCCCTGTTAGGGAGACCAGCAGCACTAACCTTCCTATTTCTTCTTCTTAGCTCACCTTCCCTCCTACATCACTGTAAATACCTAATATCCCTTACGTCCTCCTCAAATTCCAAGACCAGCTACCTCCTAAAGGAAATTATTGTAACTATACAGCTTTTGGCCACTAAGTGGTGCCATATCCTAGGTCTATCATTCTCTGTCTTGAAACGCATCTTACAAGAATATAGCATTCCTTGCTTGTAAAGCTATAGTCCCACTTTATCCCTCTATCATCTTACTCTGCATCATATCAGCTACCCTCCCCCTATCCCTACCATGAAGGCTAACACCTCCTACCCTTTTCCACCTTCACTTACCTTAACCTCAGATTTCCACTGATTGTTCTCCTAGGGCTCACTCCTTCTGTGGCTCTAACCGCTCTGTTCGCCCTGCAGGCTCACTCCGCTCCCCTACCCTGCCACCAATTCCCACCCACCCCCAGTACATCTACATTTACACACACTAACCACACCCCCAATCCATACAAGCAATTACATCAACCAACCCCTTAAAGTGCTTAAAGTGCTAGAACCCACTTCCCACTAGTCATTATCCATCTGCACTTATACCTGCATACTAATCTACATACAATTTCTTCTACAATGCCACCTAACAGTACCCTTACACACTTTAAGCTCTTACTTCTACTATCAGTACTACCTATTTTAGCTGTACCCTACCTACTTACTTTCTATGAACACCTTAACTACTGTCAATTTCATAACCCCACAAAACAAACCAACACTTATCATCCCTCATAGCCATAATCAAACATCCCATCCACCAAAGTATTCATTAGCCAAATTTCATAGACTCACTCATATCACATACTACAGCTTTAAAGCTAGAAAACCTCTGAACCTTATATGTAAAGCTTTACTTCTCAATTTAGCAATACAAGTCCACTCTCTAATTGATGGTGACATACACCCAAACCCTGGCGCAAATTCTACAACTACCACACAGCCTACCACCCCAATTTCTACTAATGCACATCTGATCACTAACCCTCCTAACTCTCTCCTAATAGCCCACCTCAATATTTGAAGCATTAATAATAAAGTTGCCCACCTACATGCCCTCATGAATGTACACTCATTCGACATCCTCTGTCTCTCTGAAACATGGCTTAAGCCAACAATACAAGACACCATTGTCATCCCCCCAGGTTATAGTATCCTCAGACTTGACCGTAATTACAAGAAAGGCGGAGGAGTAGCTACTTTATATAAATCTGAATTACAAGTTACTTCCATAGACTCTAAACCTCCTCTGACTAGCAATGCAGAAATTCTCATCTCCAAAATTCAACTCAACAAATGTAAATCCATTTACATCATCTGTATCTACCTTCCCCCAGGCAACAATATTAACACCTTAGAGGCTATCCTAAGTTGGCTATCCTCTGCCTACCCACAAGAAACCATAATTCTTGGAGACTTTAACATAAACTGGAGGAGTTGCACATCTGAACAGCCTACTACCCATATCAAGCTACATGGTTTCATGTAAACCATTACATCTCCCACTAGAACCAATAAACAGAATAGCAATGACAGCACCCTAGATTGGATTCTTACAAATAGTCATAACCAATCTTACAAAGTAGGGGCACTCCCTAAAGATAGAAGTGATCACTCTCTCACTTAATCAGATATAAGTCTGATATCCCAAACTGAACCATTTATAAGAAAATAAGGTCTACCAAAAATTTTAACCCCAACAGCCTTCAAAAAGAACTCAAAGATTGTGACTGGTTAGCCTTGAAACACCTACCATTAGAAGATGCTGTTAAATACTTTAACACTAAATTTTTAACCATACTAGATTGCCATGCTCCAACATGAATTATAAGAACTAGGTCTAAACCAGCCCCGTGGCTCTCCAAAGCTACCACACAAAAAATCATCCAAAGAAACAAACTCTGGGCTAACTGGCGCACAACCAAAAACCCAACAGATCAAACTAAGTTTAGACAATTAAGAAATGAAACTAAAAAAGCAATATTGTCTGATAAAAGAAACTTTTACTGTCAGCTCCAACAAACCCACCAAAATAAACCCCAAAAATTCTGGTCTGGTATCAATAAACTGTTGCACCCAGGTCGCTCTATTACACCCACCCCCTCAGGCTCCAATCTCAATAGCCCTATCCACATTGCCAATTCTTTTAACACTTTCTTCACAGACACCATTCAATCTTTGGCCAAACAGTTATCTCCTGACACATCTGCTTCTAATTTTATCCCTAATAGCCCCCCATTATTTCGATTCAAACCAGTTCCTACATCCCTTATCTGCACCCTTATTCAGAAACTTAAACCCACGACCCTCTCTGCAGATCTACTACCTGCAGAATACCTGCAAAAAACCTCCAAAGCCATAGCCTACCCCATATCCATTCTCATTAACAGAACTATTTCAGAAGGAACTATTCCATCAATCTGGAAAATCTCACATATCATCCCCCTGCACAAAGGTGGGAATTCCAAAGATTTTTCTAACTATAGGCCTATAGCGATACTATCCCCACTAGCAAAAATCATGGAGAAGTGCATTCATAAACAACTATTAAACCACCTACTGGAAAACAACCTACTAGCTACCTGCCAACATGGCTTCAGACCATTTCATAGGACCTCCTCTGCTCTCTTATCCTTCACCGACTGCATTAATAAATATTGTAATAATAATACCCTATCCTCAGCTCTTTTCATTGATCTTTCAAAAGCCTTCGACATGGTTACTCACCAACTACTCATAAACACACTTAGAAACTTCTCACTGGATCCACTTGCTATACAATGGTTCCAATCCTATTTAAATAACAGGCAACAGGCTGTATTATGGGAGAATAACCTGTCTTCCTATCTCCCAATTACCCTTGGCGTCCCTCAAGGCTCCATATTGGGTCCTCTCCTCTTTTCTATTTTTACTAATGACCTACACACTGTATTACCTCAAGCTACCTGTATCCAATATGCAGATGATTCCACACTCATATGCTCAGCCTCTTCACTATCACAACTTCAGTCCCTAACACAAGACGTGTTTAGCACAGTAGAAAACTGGCTTCTTCACCGTTGTCTCATCCTCAACCCAAACAAAATGAAAATGCTACTATTTACTCCCACACACAGAGCCCCTCCACTGCATTTCACTATTACATCTAGCAATGGTACTACAATTACTCCTGATTCCACCACAAAACTACTTGGAGTAATAATCGATAACAACCTCACCTTTGAACCCCATATTAACAACACTATAAAAACAGTAAACAAGAAACTAGGTTCCCTCTACAGGATCAAACCCTTTCGGACTCCACTAGCCAGGACCACTATTGCCCATACTCACTTAATCTCAACCCTACTATATGCTTCCCCTATCTATACAAAACTATACAAAAGCAATCTGAACAAGCTAGCCAATTCCTACAATACTATTGCTAAATTTGCAACTGGTTCTACGTATAGAACCCATCATTGCAATAATCTTAATCAGCTAGGATGGTTAGAATTGCCAAATCTTATTCTATTCAACCAACTAACTATTGCCCATAAGATACTGCATCATCCTACAAATACTCCTATACTCACTAACTTAATCTCCCCCTACATTAACCTCATCTAATAAATTACTGGTAAACACAAGTAAAACCAACAATCTGGCTGGAGACTCTCTGTTCTCTAACACAGTGGGTAAAACCTGAACTCCCTCCCAAATGACCTAACCTCCCTACCCTCAACTACCTTATTTAAAACCAAACTCAAACCATACCTTAAATCCCACTGGCTGTGCCCCTGTGCTAACCCAGACTAACTACCGCCCTTGTCACTAGACACTAATCGTCTCATCCACACAAACTCAATGATTTTTTACTAACAATATAGTGTGTTTAACTCATTTAGTTTAATAGTGCTCTATTTCACATACCTTATATATTGTTTTATGTATATCCATACCTAATTTGCAAGTATGATTGTGTTTATTTTACTTACTCATAAGCTAAAATGTAATGTACTATTATTACTTGCCATTGTGTTTTTTTTCCTTACTCATAAGCTAAAATGTAATGTATTATTATTACTTGCAAAATCATGGTAATGTACCTATGTATTTGTTATTCTATTCTGTAGTATGGAGCTTTTCTCCCCGGGTCTCCACTGAAAATGGACATAAATCCAGTTGGACCAGCCCGGTCAACAAATGTAGAATAAATAAAATAAATGTATCTAAACCCACATTTATATAAAAAACTATTGTCACAATAACCTTTCACTATACATGTGTGCAAATATTTCATACATTACTGAATTATTTTATACTTGTGAAGGGTGATTACTATGTTCAAATAAATGAACACAAGAATACTCCAACTAAACTTTCCTACTGAAAGTTCCAAATCATCGTTAAGTGGAAGCTCATTAGATGCTTCCCTGTACCACCCATTTCTTTTTAATTTGGAGACTCTCTGTTCCATGATACTGTGATGTTACTGGAGTTCATTTTCTACATTAAATCCTTTACCTTGGAGGTCATACATAACTTCACTTTGTATTTCTTTAACTTCTCCATTATTAATCCTCTTTTCTACTTTCCCTCTTTTTTCTTATTGTTTGTATTGTAAAATTTTCCGTATCTGGATGCCTTTGCCTGCATTTCTCTTCAGATATTGTTGGTGTTTTTTATGTACCGATTAGTTTTCTTTCTCCGTTGCATAAATATCGCACCATATTTAATCTTTTTTTCTTCGCTATGTCCATACTTCTTCAGATGCCTCCCACTCCTCCTGTTTCCCCTTACTTTGTGTTCTTATTATTCCTTCATGCTCTGGTGTAACCTGTGTTTGACTTTCCACACTAAATCTTTCGTGTCACAGGTATTCTATAATTTCATCTTGTATTTGTTTAACTTCCATTTTACTAATCTTCCGTTCTATGTTCTCCCTTTGTGATCTTATTTTTTGCATTGTGAAATTTTGTACATCTTGGTGCCTTTGCCTATATTTCTCTACAAATATCATTAGGGCTGCTTTTTTATATTAATTAGTCTGGGTTTCTCCTTTGTATAAATATGAAACCATACCAGATCTCTCTTTCTTTCCCATGTCCATGATTTTTTTTACATCTTTCAAAAAAACTCTAGGGTTTGTTGTTTACATTTGTGCACTTCCTGTCACTTCTTTTTCCAAACAGCTCAATGTTTCTTAGTCTATAAACTCTCTTTCATGAATCAATAGTATTAATGAACATACATTTGCATTTGAAGTATTTGACAGTTTTTCTTGTGCATTTTCTTTCTTCTGTTTTTTTCTCTTAATCCTTTTGGATATTTTCTATCTGGAAAGTCTGGGCTTCTTGTATAATAGTAACAATACATAATTTATCTTCAATAGTCCACTCTATCATCTTTATTGCTTTTTCTTAGCCTATTAGTTTTTTTCTGTTTTTTTTTTTGAGGATTATTGCTTCCTTCTGCAAGGGGGGGCATCCATCTCTCCATTTAATTTCTCCATGTTTTTTGGGTTTCTAATACCATGATGGGGAATGGGTCCCATATCCAAGTCAAAGTATGATTACACTTCATGAAATTAGTATTGTTTCAATCTGTGATGTTAGCCAAAAGTCCTCTTCACAGCACCAATAATGTGCCCAGAACAGACTCTTTCTGCAGTTCATATGAAGTTACATGTATTGGTAACATATCTAAATAAAACTGTAAATTCCTACTTCTACTATTGGAACGGTCTGGAGATCCTTCTTCCATATTGCCCTTTTTTCTGGCTGCAAATCCTGGCATCTTACATCTTTGTGTCTCTCTGTAAGGAAGACACTGTAGTCACTGGGTGTAGCAATTTCAATGAGCAATGCTATTTTTGTCTTCTTTTCATGGACTACTATATCTGGATTTCTCTCATCTATTTTTGTATTGTTGGTAATGGGTGATCCCATGTTATATAAACCATAATTTTCTATAATGCTTTTGTAGCTCATGTTACTAATGCTTCTCATCTACTTCACTATTATACTGTTTGCATAATCCTCAATGCAAAATTCTTGCCACATTATTATACTTTTTATTATACAGGGCTTCTACCATTAGTGTATCACAGCCAGCAGCAAAATGTGTGACTGTTTCCAATTGTTTTTTTAAAACCTGCGTTTGTATGTTTCTCCTACATGTTCAATGGACTTTGTAAAATAATGTGTACATAGTCCAGTATCCTGTGTTGCAAATATTAACTTTTTTTTTTTGGTTTAAATTCATCTCTCCTTTATTATTCCTGCATTAGATAGAACAGTTGTGTAAAATCTTACCATAGCCATAGATGTCCTTCTCTTCTATATGCTGCAGTATTCATAACATAAGGGAGTCTGCCTCTGGCTGACTCATACGCCCGGCCAGTATCCAAATGTCTACATGCTACTGCAAGGTACATTTTACACTGCACAACATAACGTGCACATTGGCCATAAAGACGTCGGGTATAAAGCAAACATCAGCATGCACCTACATCAGAATTATATGCCATCCAGCACTAGCCTGAGATCCTAGTTGTGAAACATATAGAAGAGAAGGGCATCTATGGTTATGGCAAGATTTTACACAACTATCCTATGTCCTTCTATTCATATGCTGCAGTATTCATAACATAAGGGAGAATGCCAAAGCTCAAGCTTGGGACAGGTTGGTAGGAGGATGAGCCAATGATTTTTCTACAACTCCATGTAGGATTGCTCTTGCAAACACAGCTCTTGACTTGAAGATGGTGTCAAGCTTGTAGCGTTTTGTGAAAGCATGGATAGAGGACTAGGTAGCTGCCTCCAGTACAGAGCCAGTGTCCAAACTTTTAAAGAATGCCCTTGAAGAAGAGACTGCTCTAGTTGAGTGAGCCTTCACTGAGAAAGTAAGGGTCTTACCATTAGACAAATAGCAAAAAGGAAATAACTTTACAAATCCAGTTGGAAATAGTTTGCTTGGAAACTGATTGACCCAGAGCTCTTGGGTGGTAAGAGACAAACAGGTGGTCAGTCTTACGTATAAGCTTGGTTTTGTCAAGGTAGTATCTGAGCTGTCTGTGCACATCCAAAGTGTGCAAGATTCTCTCACTGGGACACTGAGGGGAAGGAAAAAAGTAGATTAAGGGATAACTCATTAACCACCTTGGGCATAAAGGTAGGGTTAGTGCACAAATAAACCCTACGTCTATGAAAGACACTGAAGGGGAGATTGGACATCAGGGCCTGTAACTCTGAAACCCATCTAGCAGAGGTAATGGCTACTAACAGCTTTCCATTTGCAATGCTGCAGGGAAGAGCTTGCTGGTTCAAAAGGTCCCAATGTAAGCTTCTCTAGCACAAAACTGAGATCCCATAGAGGAGGTATTGGTTTCCTTGGTGGTCTGATATGAAGGACACCTTTAAGGAACAGTCTTACGTCTAACCTAGAGACCAAAGGTGGAGACATAGGCAAACAAGAAGAGATGGCTGAAAGGTGAGCTTTCATCGAAAAGCAGGACAACCCAGCTATCATTAATTTACACAGATAGGACAAGACCACCGGAACATCAACTGACAGCAGTTGTAGGTCATGTTTGTGACACTAGATGAAAACCTTTTGCATTTTGGAAATGTAGGA
The DNA here is from genome assembly GCF_019279795.1 of Protopterus annectens. Classification (NCBI taxonomy): domain Eukaryota; kingdom Metazoa; phylum Chordata; order Ceratodontiformes; family Protopteridae; genus Protopterus; species Protopterus annectens. Next base: position 1,833,418,934 of record NC_056732.1, on the reverse strand, counting down.
TTTCCTTGTTGAGGGTTTTCTGGCCTCCTGTGGAACTTGTAGCATGTCCTCTGAAAAATGGTGTTTATAAGGGATTAAAACTCTATCACCCACAAGGTCAGGTTCAGGATTGACAGTTGTGGATGTACTAGGGTCCCTTTGTCCTGTTTGAGTAGATCCATCCTGTGGAGTAACTTGTGATGATTTCCCCTGGCTAGGTGCGGAGAAGGGGAAAAGTACAGTTTTGTACCTACCATAAATGTAGATGTTCGAGTGCTAATATAGCTGCAGTCATTACAGATGGGTTCTCCTGCCATCAGGCGGGTCCTCGGTTGGCCGAATTCCAAAGTCTAGGTCCGGCGTCGGTTGTAGTCACCTCTTCCCTGACGTCAGTGTGACAGGGGTATAAAAGAACCAGCCGACGCCATTCCCTTCAGTCCTTCTTGCCCCAGATGTCAGGTGCCCCCAGAAGGAAGGCAATACCTAATTTTAGATATATATACATATATATAATGCAATGCAAAATAGTCAAAAAATAGTAGTTGCAAGCGAATACATCATAAAAGAATAACCCCAAACAGATTGTATGAGGAGGTGTAGCCACTAGGCCTGTCCCAAGAGGGGAAGGAGGGAGGGAAACCTGGACTTCAGCTGTATTAGCACTCGAACATCTACATTTATGGTAGGTACAAAACTGTGCTATGTTCATCGTGCATACAGCTGCAGTCATTACAGATGGGTAGAATCCCAAAGCTACGCAAGGGGTGGTAGGCACTAGGTGGAACTGGGAGAAGCCTTAATGCCCAGCAAAACTGCAGTGGCAAAGCCTGCTCTAGTTTTGGAGTATAAAGGTAGGTGGTAGTGTTTAGTGAAGGTATGCACAGAACTCCAAGTGGCTGCTTCCAAAATATCTTTGGTAGGAACTCCTCTGAGGAAGGCTGCAGAGGTAGCTGTGGCCCTTGTGGAGTGGGGTCTGATGCCTGCAGGTACAGCTTTACCATGAAAAGAGTAACAAAAACGTATGCAGTGGCCTATCCATTTTGAAATTGTCTGTTTGGAAATTGGCTTCCCTTGAGCTCCTGCAGCGTAGGACACAAAGAGTTGTTCTGATTTTCTGAAAGGCTTTGTTCTGTCCAAATAGTAACACAGCTGTCTGTGGATGTCCAAGGAATGTAGCAGCCTTTCCCCTTTGTTTTGAGGGTTAGGGTAAAAGGTAGGTAAGTGTATGGCCTCTTTTAAAGCTACCCTGGATACCACCTTAGGCATAAATGACGGGTTGGTTCGTAGGGAAACTCTGTCCTGATGGAAGATGATAAAGGGCTGCACAGCCATGAGGGCTTGTAGTTCCGAGACCCTATGAGCTGAGGTAATAGCCAGAAGGAAACTTGTTTTCCAGGACAAATATTGCAAATCTGCTGAGGCAGCTGGCTCAAAAGGAGGCAAGGTTAACTTTTCTAGAATGTAATTAAGATCCCAAGCAGGAATTGGTTGTTTCCTTGGAGGTCTTATATTCTTAGCCCCTTTGAGGAACTGTCTTAAAAGTGGGTGAGAGAATAAAGTTGGATCAGTGTTGTATTCTGCAGAAATGGCTGATGCATGGATTTTGATGGAGGAGAATGAAAGTCCACTGTTTAGCAGCTCAGCTAGATACTGTAATATTTGAGGCAAATTCAGTTTTCCAGGAACCTGGCCCTTTTTCTCATTCCAAGCACAAAACCGTTTCCATTTTGCGGAGTAAGCTTTTCTAGTAGACGGCCTTCTGGCCTCCAAAATGACATCCTGCACCTCCCTGGAGAGTAGAGTCTGTTGTGATGTTAAGGAATCTTCCATGCAGCCATATTGAGTGTTTTCAGCTGACCGTGAAGAGTTCTGTAGCTGTGCTGAGTCAGAAGAAGAGGCATTAGAGGTAGGGTCCATGGAGGAGAATGCGTCATGCTCCTCAGGCGTGGGTACCAGTGTTGTCTTGGCCAGTCTGGAGCAATCAGAATCATCTTTGGTCTGTCTGATCTTGTTTTTAAAAGCACTTTGGGCAGTAGAGGAAGAGGTGGGAAAGCGTAAACTGTCAGTGCTGTCCAACTGAAAGACAGAGCATCCACTCTCCAGGCCTTTGGATGAAATGTCCTTGAGCAGAATTTTGTTGATTGATGATTTTTGTGGGAGGCAAAGAGATCTATGTCTGGCCTTCCCCACGCTTGTATTATCTCTGCAAAAACTTGAGGATGCAACTTCCATTTGTGTGGATCTGTCATATTTCTGCTTAGGTTGTCTGCCAGCGTGTTTTCCATGCCTGGCAAGTACTGTGCTTGAAGCTCGATGTGCAACTCCAGAGCCATGTTCCAAAGTGATATGGCCAGCCTGCATAGGGGGTATGAATGTGTTCTTCCTTGTTTGTTTATGTACCACATTACTGTGGTGTTGTCTGTCTTTATCAATAGTTGACCTGGATGCAGAAGGTAATTGAAAGCTATAATAGCATTTATTACTGCTAGCATCTCCTTTTGATTGATGTGAAGGTGCTTTTCCTTTTGGGACCATTTGCCCTGAATGCACCGGTCTGTCATGTGCGCCCCCCAGGCATAGTCTGAGGCATCTGTTGTGATGACTTGATTTGCTTGAGGCTTGCAGAATGGTAGACCTGTGTTTGTTTGGCATGCTTGAGCCCACCATAGAAATTCCTTTTGCAAACATGGAATTACTGGTATTATTGTTTCCAAACTGTGGCTGTGTTGAGACCATAGGTTTTTTAGGTACCATTGAAGTTTCCTCATATGCAACTTTGCACATGGGATGAGTAGAATACAAGATGCCATGAATCCCAGAGCCTGTAGGATTTTCCTTGCAGTAAGCCTGGTGCAATTTGCTAGTGTCTTGAAGTATTGAGTTAGTTGCCCCTGCTTCTCTGGCATAATATAGGCCATCTGGGTGTTTGTGTCCAAGTTGGCACCCAGGAAAATTATTTTCTGACATGGCGTTAGCCTGGATTTCTCTTTGTTGACTGTGTATCCCAGAGAATTCAATAACCGTGTTACATAAGCCAGATGTTCCAGAAGTATGCGTTTGCTGTCCGCTTGGATCAGGCAGTCGTCCAAATAAGGGTATATTTGTATCCCTTGAAGTCTGCAGTAGGCAATTACTGATGCCAGTCATTTTGTGAATACTCTGGGCGCAGTAGATAAGCCAAAGGGCAATGCAGAGAATTGATAGTGGATTGAACCTGCAAGAAATCTGAGGTATCTTCTGCAGCTTAGTCTGATTGGGACATGCAGGTATGCCTCCTTGAGGTCCAATGATACCAGCCAAGACCCCTTGCCCAGCATGGGAAGAAGCTGCTGTAAAGTGAGCATCTTGAATTTTGGTACGAGTAGAAATGTGTTTAGGATGGATAAGTCCAAAATGGGTCTCCAATCTGTTCCCTTCCTTGGCACCAGGAATAGTCTGGAATAAAAACCTTGACCTTGTTCGTGAGTAGGTACCTCTTGAATAGCTTTCATGCCCATGAGCTTTGAAATTTGTATTTGAGCCTCTGCCCTTTGATTGTGTGGCAGGTTCGGCATGCCTCTCATTTTTGGAAGGGTGTGAAAATAAAATCTGTAGCCTCTGTTTATAATGTCCAGGGTCCATTTGTCTTTTGTGACAATATGCTAATTTTTTGAAAATAATGCCAGCTTTCCTCCTAAGGGTGCTGCTATTTGATCCTTGCTTGGCATGCAAAGGGGAAAGTCATTGGGTTTGCTTCCTGTATTGCTGTGAACTATCTTCGCCACCTCTTGGTGTTGGAGTTTGCCATTGTCTGCCTCTATACGGTCCTTGAGATTGTCCTCTGCCCCTTGGGCGCCTGTATCTACCTCTTTGGGGTCTGTCCGTGGCTGGAAAGGACCAATTTTTTGAAGGCCAATTTCTACTAAAACGTGGTGGTTGAACCTGTAAAAAATCTTTAACAGTTTGCATAGATTTAGCTTTTTCTTCCATTTTCCTTAATACCTCCTCAGCATTAGCACCAAATAATACATCCTTTTGTAGAGGAGCATCTAGTAATTTAGCTTTGACATGATCAGGCAAGGTTTGTTCCCTAAGCCAGGCATGTCTACGTATGACTTATCCTGTAACAGCAGCTCTACTTGAGGCCTCTAGAGCATCATAACCACATTGTAAGGTGTGCTTACCCACTTGTTCTGCACTATGCATCATATCCTGCAACTCCTTCAAATCTGGTTGTTCAGGTTGTGACATTTTACTTTTCAATTGTGATAACAGAAACTGTTGATATTTAAGCATATGGAACTGACAGTTTAAAGCCCTCATGGCTAGGGTAGCCGAGGTATATACCTTTTTTCCCCACCTTTCTAAGGATCTAGAATCTCTCTCGGAAGGTAATGGGTTTTTAGCAGTAGAGGCCTTCATTCCCTTGGGGCCCTGAGAAATGGTTTCAGGGTCAGCAGTATGGCTTTTGTAAAGAAATTGGTGTGAGTTAGGAACTCTGTAGTACCTATCAGGCTTTACTGGGGCTGGAGGCAGGGAATCCGGATTAAGGCAGGCCTCCGAGTAAACATCAAGTATGTCCAAGACAGGAGGTATCGCCAGAGGCCTGTGCTGAGGTAGCAAAAGAAATTCCCTAAGCCTTTTCTTGGAATCTGAATAATCTTGGCCTTCCCAGTGGAAGTGTTCCCTCAAGGTATGCAAGGTTTCCCCGAATGAGTAATCCTCTGGGGGGGATACAGAAGGAATGGACTCCTCTGCATCGGAGTCTTCAAAAGGGGAATAAGAATGTTCCTCCTCATCAGAATGCTCTGAAATAATGATAATGATCAGAAGAGGGTGATTCTTCCTCCACTCTGGGTCTTTTGTCCGGTGGGGGTTGGGAACCCCTGATAAGAGTAATTAAATCCTCAGCCATTTTAAGCATCTGCTTTTTAGGCATGGGACCTGGAGATGGGCCCTGTGCAGCAGGTCTCTTGGAGTACATGGCTGATTTAGACTTAGTAAAGGCCTTGATGGAAAAGGAAGAGGAAGGCCTGAAGACACCATGGGTGGAGGTAGACCTGTCCACATTATGAGGCTCGACACTAACAGTGGCTTTGGTATCTGTAGTCGGGGTGTGGGCCGAGGAACCTGCGGCCTCGGTTACAGAGGACACCACCAGAGAAGCGTCGTCGGTAGTCAGGGGCTGCGTAGGCGCCTCGCTGAGAACCGGACCACGTGTAGTCAGTTTTGGTGTGGTGTCAGTGGAGGCCGCGGATCTCGCGTGTAGGTCCTTGTCCTTGTGTTTTTTGGACAAAACAGGAGTCGGAGTCTCCGACGACATTATATAGTTAAAAGCTTTCCCAAAGTAGTGCTGGGCGAACTCCGCCCGACGCTTAATAGTGCATTTATTGAAAGTAGCACAAAAGCGATAGCCAGAGACATCGTGGTCTGTGCCTAAACAAGGTATACAGAGGGAATAGAAATCCTTATGCGGTATTTGCTTCCCACAAGAAATACAATTGTTAACTTTGTCTGACATCAGTCTGAGGCAAGAAAAGTTTCCACAACGGGGTACTTTACTTTAAAGAAGACTTCGGTTTCAAAATTTTCGTAATTTCAGGAGCTGGCCGACCGGCACTTGCGAACTGCTTCTGCTTCGGGCACCGCGCTGCAAAAAAGACTGGAGGGAATGGCGTCGGCTGGTTCTTTTATACCCCTGTCGCACTGACATCAGGGAAGAGGCGACTACAACCGATGCCGGACCTAGACTTTGGAATTCGGCCGACCGAGGACCCGCCTGACGGCAGGAGAACCCATCTGTAATGACTGCAGCTGTATGCACGATGAACATCCAGTGCTGAACTGGCCAAAAGGGAGTCACCAACAAGATTTCTGGCTGATCCTGCTGAATCTTCAGTAGGACCCTCTGTAGAAGAGACAAGGGGGGGGAATGTACACAGAAACATCCCCTTCCAAGAGAAAGACAGAGCATCCACCTTCCACAACAGGGGACGTGGGATCCTGGCACAAAAATTTTGGAAGTTGCCTGTTCATGGGGGGGCAAAAAGATCTACCCGAGATGTACCCCCAATGATAAATTGGGTCCAGAAGCACATCCCTGTGAAAAATCCATTCATGGGATAGGGTCATGGACCTGCTTAAAGAGTCTGCCACTGTATTCTGGGCTGAGGTGAGATAAACTACCTGAAGGGTGATTTGGCTTTGTAAGGCTAATTCCCAGGTGAGTATGGCTAGTCTACATACAATGCAAGACTTCACCCCCCCCCCGAATTGTTGATGTACCTAAGAGCCGTGGTGTTGTCTGTAAACCACTTCAGTACTCCCGGAACTAGGTGGTTTTTGAAGATTTGCAGGGCACAAACCAGTGCCCACATCTCTATAACATTGATATGTTCCTGTGCCTGTTTGAGAGATGAAATATCTCTCATCCTCAAGGCTTGAAGAGTTGCATGCACCCCAACCTGTGTTTGAAGCATCTGTGAATAACTCTAGGGAAGGAAGGAGTGGTTGCAGAAGTAAGCCAGGGTTTTTGTTTACCTGTAGGATCCACCATTCCAGTTCCCTTTTTATGCAAGGAAGGAGGTGGATCAGGAACTCTAAAGGATGTGTTGCCTCCACACAGTTCTTAGACACCATTGCAACTTCATGTGTAGTCTTGCTAGTATCATGTGGATAGTGGATGCCATGTACCTTAGGAGATGGAGGACGTCCCTGGCTGTCAATGACTGAAGAAAGAATACTCTAACAATAGGAAGTCAGGAACAAGACCTTCTCTGTGGGAAGAGAGGCTAACATTTTATCTGTTTGTATCCTACATCCCAGGAAAATGGGATCCTGTAAAGGGGTGAGAGAAGGCATCTGGAAGTTTATGGTGAACCCTAAACTCTTTAGAAGGGCAATAGTGAAGGAAAGATTTTCTTGAAGAAGGTCTGGGGACTGTGCTTGAGTCAAAAGGTTGTCAAGGTAAGGGAAGATTTGAATTCTGTGCATTCTGAAGAATGCTATGACAGGAGCCAGTAATTTTGTGAAAATCCCTGGTGCTGTAGAGAGACCACAGGGAAAAGCACAAAACTGAAAATGCAAAGAAGCAACGGGTGGACAGGAATGTGAAGATAGGCATCTTTTATGTCTAATGACATCATGAATGCTTGGGGAAGAATGATAAGGAGAAGGGAAGGTAAAGTCAACATACGGAAAGAAGGGACTTTGAGAAAGGTGTTTAAATGGGAAAGGTCCAGGATGGGTCTCCAAGGGCCATCCTTCCTGGGGACCAAGAACATCCTGGAGTAAAATCCCTTTCCTTGCTTGGAAGTGGGAACCTCTTGGACAGTCCCCTGAGAAATCAGGTCTGTGATGACCTGAGGAAAGAAGCTCAACTGATCTTTGGGGGTGGGGGGTGGGATCCCTCTCAATTAGGGGAATTTTTCCCAGACCATGAAATGCACTGTTTTGTTATGGGAATACCCAAGAGTCCTGAGTAATCAGCTTCAAGTAGCAAGAGATAGGCTAAGATGAAGAGACAATCGAGTGGATGGCCCTGGTAGCTGGTAGTCACTTACTACCTGGGTTAGGTTGGGACTGAAAGGACTGCTTTGGAGCAGGGGTTGAAGGAGCAGGCTTTGAAGAGGCTAGCTTTCTTGGTCCCCTCTTAGTTTAAGAAGAAGAGGACAAGGGTGGTTCTCTTATAAAGGCAGTCTTAACTGGGCAACTCCTTTGAAACCATGGCATTGGAGATGCAAGGATGTGTTTAAGGTCCTGTAACTCATTTCCTTTCATCTGAAGAGATTTGAAGAGTTCTGCTTCTGAACTACTAAACAAATCTAAGTTATCCAAAGGTGCATCCAGCAATTTGGCCTTGAAATCTTCAGACAGAGGCTGTAGCCTAACCAAGAGTATCTTCTAAGGACAAATCCAGTGGCAACTGCCCTAGCAGAGGCATCAGCAGCATTATAACTGCACTTGATGGAGTACCTAGTCACTTGTGCAGAGGAATTAAGAATAAGTGCTAATTTAGATTTTGCTGGGGAATCTGGAATGTTTGCCAAACATTTCCCTGCATCAACCAGAAGGGCTAAGGAGTACTTTGCCATGTAGGTCTGATAATTAAGTGCCTGAAAGGTCAAAGTGGCAGAAGTATAAACCTTTCCCAAATGTTCCATGATCTTACTCTCCTTATCAGAGGATAACACGGAAGTGGATGGTAGCAATTTTAAACCCTTAGCCATAGAAACAGATATGGTAGTTGATCAGCAGCAGGAGCTTTGAAAAAAAACTTGGAGTCCTCAGGTACCTTACAGAACCTGTCTGGACACTTATGGGCAGGAGACAGAGTCTGGACATTTGGAGGCAGCCGAGAAGACAACCAGAAAGGCAGGCAGGACTGGAGAGATATCAGAAGTAGATGGGGAATCCATCTGCAAGAGGTCATAGTACCTCTTCTGAATGTTTAAAACTTGGGTGCAGGCCCACTTGAAACAAATCGTTCACTTTGAGAATGGTCTCTCCAAAAGAAATGAAAAAAATCTTTCACTTTGAGAATGGTCTCTCCAAAAGAAATGTCCTCCCCAGGGGAATCTGTACCATTACATTCCTCCTCTGGGGAGGCATGCCGTAAGGGGGAAGCCAACTGGGTGGAGTAGGCCAAGGACTCCTCTTCAGATGAATCTTCCTCCTCTTCTGAGGAAGTGTCAATAGCTGTCCTTTTGAAGGTAGTGGAAAGAGAAAAGGGCTGCAGAGGAACAGTAGAAGGAGAAGATTGACAAATACCATAAAGGCATTAAAGAGGCTTTCAGAAAAAAGCTTGCCAATCAGGGGACTGCTGAGGTATAGCAGGAAACACACATTTAGTTTTAGCCTTCTTTTTGTGGGTTTCCATACAGTGATTAGTGTGACACCATTAAGGCCTACAGAGGTAATGAGCCTGGGTTCCCCCTTATTGCCCTGACTGGATGCCTGCCCTTCCCTCGTGGACATGCGGGTGGGCTCCCTCCTTCAGGGCTTCCACTGTGGTAGCCACCAAAGGTATATCTACCACCTCCAGCATGGCCTCCATGCCTACACCGGCCTCGGGAGAAAAGAATGGAAGACAGGGTGCAGCTGAATGTTCAGGCTGTGATTTTTTTTGGCCTTCTTCAGTACGGGCTGGTCCGAATGGCTGGATGCCACATCCATCTTGCATGCTAGTTACTTAAAGCACTGATTTTCTAAATATAATTTTAGAGATGCTAACCAACTCCTGAGGGCCTTAAGGACGAAGGACTTGCAAATATACTCAGTGTGGTCATGGTCTGGGCCTAGACAAAAAAGGCAAAGATCATGGGCGTCTTTATGTGGAATCGGCCTTCCACACTGACACCTGCCCTTCCTAGCTGACATGAACCCAAAAAAACAGCAGCAGCAAAAATTCTATGAAGAAAAAATGCCAAATGGATACTTATCTGGTAAATGGAACACAACAGTTCTGGCAAGTGAATATCTGGAGCAGGAAACTGGATAGGCAACAGAAAAGTTCTGAGGTAGGTGTGTGCTGATGTCTGCTTTATACCAAACATCTCTTTTTGACTGATGTAAGAGTTATGTTGTGCAGCGTAGCACATACCTTGCAGTAGCATGTAGACTTTTGGATACTGGCTGGATGTATGAGTCAGCCAGAGGCGGATTCCCTTATGTTGTGAATACTGCAGCATATGAATAGTAGGACATCCTGATTAGCATGAGGTTGTTCCATGAATTTTCTGTACTTGAAACTATATTTATGCATTTTCCAAATTTCTTGCCTTCTCATCTGATCCTTCACTTCATATTCCTTTTTTGTTTTTTTGGCACATTTATTTGCTGCCTGATTTTTATCTACTTCTGGTTTGATTTCCATTCCCGCTTGCTAAACCAAGCAGGAAAGTAATCTTAGACTTGTTCTCCTCACGTTTTAAAACTTTCACTATGTTTGGATCTTGTGAGGTCACAGACACACACATCTCCTGTGCCATCATCGATGTAAAAAACATTTCCAAATAACTCAAGCAAACAAGTGTCCTACTTTTTCTCCCACGACCTGGAAATTACAGCTGTCACCAAATCTTGAATCAAACCAAATGTCCCCAACCTTTGGCACCTCTTCTCATATAATTCTGAGTAAGATGCAAGATCTGGTAATAGGAAAGGAGGTGGCTATTACTCTATAAAAGCCGTATTAAACCAACCATTCTAGCCAAAGCCACCACTACAACAGACAGACCCCCAAATGGACCTTCTTAAAATTCAACACCAAGAAAAACAAGCCCTTATGTATTGAAACAGCAACAGCAAATCTTTCTCCCCTTTGTCTCCTTCTAAATTCAAATCCCTAATCCCCGAAATAATCTCGGCTAGTAAATTCAATAATAAGGGACTCCACATTAAAAAAAAAAATCACACACCACATCAAATTATACTTACCACACAGCAGGCCACATCACCTAAGGGCTTCTCACCCTCAATCCTTACTCTCTCAGCTACTAATACCTCTTAACTCTTCTCCTTAATCCTACCCTGCCCTGAATCTCACTGTCCCACATCATTTCCATCACAATGTAAACCTGATATATAATCATGTAAACTATGTATTTCTCTTACAATTGTTCCTATACCCATTAATTACTACTGTACATTTTTTGTTACATATCGTTACTTTCTGTTCTGTTTTTCGGTATGTACAGCTTACAGCCTCTCAGTTCCACTTTTTTCTCTGTGCATTACTTCACCTGGGCAGCACCTATGGCATATGATCAATTGTTATCACTGTACTAGCCCAGTAAACAAATGTAAAATAAAACAAATATAAAATAAAACAAATGGTCAGCTGTCATCAGTGTACTATCCCTGGAAACAAATATAATGTAAAACAATGTTCCAGCGTCATTTGCAGAGTGATACAAATAGATGTGTGCAAGCACAAATACAGGTGTGCATTCCCATATCAACAGTTATAAACATTTCTAGCTGCATATATGGAGTCCAACAAAGCACTATAATGAAAATCTTTCATTTGATATCACTTTTTATACTCTTAATAAAAGCAATACAAAACTTTAATTTAGTTTAATTTAAAAAAATAAGTATAATTAGTACAACAATATTAATGCAACTAAATTAAAAATAAAACACAACTATTTAAATAATCTATAAACTTAAATGTATATGATAATTCAGGGCATTAGAATAAAAACATACATATGAATACTACAAAAATGAGATGTTTTCATTAAGATGCTGTTTTAACTTTCAATAAATAATTCAAAAACTTTCAATGTGTTCTGTAAGTCTCCATTTATCATATCATCTAAGAATATACCATCTCCACAAGTCATTACCCACACTTGCACTTTTCTCTTTGAAAAGTTTGATACTTCTTAATCCTAACAGACTATGACAACTGAGAGGTTTGCATAGAAGAAAAAGGGCTGAGAATTAGAGGTACTATAAGTAAGCTTTTTAAAAATCATCTCCACATGAATAACATGAGACAAGCTTAATGTTTTTTAATATCATCCCACTATTTATAAGTTCTGAAAGAGCAAGAATTTGCACTTATTAAAATATTTCACTTTCAATAAATGACTGAAAATAAAGGAGAAACAGATATGCATAGTGTATTAACTGAACATTTTGGAGTAATGCATTTTGAGTCATGTAGCTTGAGGGCAGAAATCAGTTACAAAGTGAAATTTTCTGACTGAAGTTCACAACTGATGAAATGGAAATTAAAGTAAGGTTCTAAAACTATGACTGTATGCATTTATTGATAAAAATGCAGGTGATTATTGACACAAAACTGAATTCCAATAAATTCAGTGAGCATATCTCATGTACAGTATTCTTATTTACAAGTTATCCATCAGGGTTATGTTACTGGATATAGATAAGTTCAACAATCGGCTTTTCATCTTTTGGTTTAAGCTCATCTCTCACTAACAATTCATCTGCCATCTTGTCATCAATGTGCATCTGCTCCACAAGCACTCCACACTTTACACTTTTTGTCATAGTCTTTACATTTTTTGCTACCTTTCTTTTTACTTCTGGAGAGATTTCTACATCTACTCCCTTCTGGAATGTTTCAGGCAATCTTAGTGTGGCTGTTACACTACAATAATTGCCTGTATTTTATCATTGCTCAGAGTTTCTGCTAAGTTTGGAAAGGATAAACAGATATGTTGAGAAACACACAAGTCCAAGCCAGTCAGTTTCAAGTTGGCCCACATCTCTTTTAGACCACGGAGAGTTTCATCATACACCATTTTTTATAAATCACTAGGAAAGGCATGAAGCGGTTTTGCTGTTTTCTGTCTGCCTGATTCTACACTTTTCACACTAAGTTGATTTCATCAAACTGTCAATTAGAACAGGGTCAAATGGTCAGTTAGAACAAGGTCAAACTATTAATTAGAACAGGGTCAAACAATTGAAATAGGGTCAAACTATCAATTAGAACAGAGTCAAAGTATCAATTAGATCATACTATCGATTAGAAGAGGGTCAAACAATCAAATAGAACAAGATCAAAATTATAACAGGGTCAAACTATCAATTAGAATAAGGTCTAACAATCAGTTAGAACAGGGTCAAACTATCACAACAGGATCAAGCTGATTTGTAACTTGAACTTCATTTAGCACTGCCAAATCAGTTTTCAGTATTAGCTTTTGTCTTCTTAAATATTTACTGAGATTTGTTCTCATTGGTGCATGCAGTATTGTTGGCTAGTCTTTTCCCAGATATTTAAATAGTTTATACACTGATGCATTCCCTTCTGTTTACTTCTTTTTACATCACTCTCTGCTTCCAGTCTACTTTCTTGGCACTTGCTCTCTGCTATAAATACTGCTTCTGGAAATTTACTAAGGCTTAATGTCATTCTTACTTATCTAAAAAGGTTTTAATGATGTCTTTTTGTAGTTTTAGTTGCCTGTTGACAAGCGAAACACTGTGTAGCATTGTCGCATTGCTGCAAGAGGTTTTCTGGCTTGATTCTTGGCTCGGGTATCTTCTGTGAAGAGTTTGCATGCTGTCTGTGTTTACCTGGCTTTCCCCAGGTACTCTGGTTTCATTGCACATTACAAAGGCCTGCAATAGCTGGACTGGACTCTATTGGCCATAGGTCTGAGTGTATGCATGTAGTATGCCATCTGGCAGCTTGAACCTTGGCTCTAAATGATTACCATTGTAGAAATGACACCTCGACCCATGTGAAAAAAATGATGCATTGATGGAAAGGATGACAAGCTCTTAAGTTTTAGATCATCATAATCATTATCTATAAGAAGGTGGGATGTTATTTGAGAAGATGGTTTTCCCTCAAGTAAAACTGCATACATAGCTTGGATTTTTAAATAAATGGATTAACAGGATTATGCAAAATAAAACAAAGAATATGACAAAGCATCACCTTGGCAGCAATCAATGGTCTCTTACCCCTTAAACTTTTTTGGGCAATCTTTAGCTTGCACTTTTGTATTTTTTATTTATTTTTCTCTGTACAGTCTACGAATTTTCCAATTCTTGCTGTGATTTTTAATTTATTGCTAGAAATGGTATAACACATATAAAATGTGTTATACCACATTGAAATGTTTTAATATTATATGCATTTTCACATCTCTTTTTGATAAATTTTACTGATCTGTTCCTTATTCTATTTTCTGTTAGTAGTGGTACTTCTTTTATTTTTTCCTGAGAAGTGTTTTCAGAGTGTCACTGTATGTATTCCTTTCTTCTTTAATTACTTTACTCTTTCCTGATAATTGTACATATTTGTTTAGCTGCACAGTACTGTATTGTTTTAAGCTGTTATGTCATGTGAATTTCCCTTTATGACTCCTGTCAGTTACTGTATTCATCTGTATTATCAATCCACAATGCTCTGTGCTTTTTACATTTTCTGCAGTCTCCTATAATGACACAAATATATATATATATATATATATATATATATATATATATACACACACACACACACACACACACACACACACACACATATATATCAGTTTCTATGGGCTCAGCCATGTTATCGCTAAACTGCTCTGTGCCTGAAAACGTCTTGTTTGATCTGTGTTTCTTACTCTTTCTCCCAGGTGGGTTTTCAAACTGTTCTGCTGAAAACGATTCTGAAGGTTCTGTTTGTGATACATCTTTAATATTAGTAGTCAGCATTTTCTTGTTTCATTTCATAAACATTTAATGTGGCATCAGACTAGCTTGCCTGTATCTAACCACCTTGAGGCCTTCATTTCTGTGATGCCTATTTTCACAATTTGCCACACTTAGGAGCATAGATTTTGCTTTTTAACTGTTTCCACTGTTGTGCCATTACTCTCTTCATAGTGCCATGTCTGACTGTGTGTGCCTGCATTCGTTTTCAAACATTAGTTGCAATATTTGTCATGTGTAGTTGTCTTTATCTAAACATATCTTCAGATATCTTAGATGTTGCTGTTGCATGCTGGGTAGCATAGCTTTCCTTTCAAGCATATATAACGGACTATATTAAGCCCAATTTTTCTTTTTTAATCCCATGCAGCTTTTATGGTTTAATTGGCTATACTTTGCTTTGATTTGATTTTTTTTCTAGTAGAATTTTATCCATCACACTTTCTCTAAATGAGAAAGTGTTTCCTACATTAAACAGCGTTCTCTCTAGATTTGTACTACTAAAGGATTTTAGATTTGTAGCAGATGCTTTTGATGGAGTTTCCAATTTGTCATAATGTGTTAGTTATTCAGGGTCTATACTATATGAACAAAGTTTTATAACTTCGAATACCATATGATCGACACCATATGGTTGAAGTTATAAAGCTTCAAATAGTTAAAAAAAAGAAAAAAAGTAACCTAATGGGTTTAAGCAGGGTGGCAATCCCCCCTACACCCCCCACCCCCCCACTCTTTAAATATACCAACTCCGAGATCGCACTATAGTGCGGTCTCAGAGCTGGTATATTTAAAGAGCGGGGGATGTGGGGGCACAGGCCCCAATGGGGGGGTGCAGGGGGGCTACAACCCTTACTTTAGGGTTTATTCTTTTATTGTATTAACTATTCGTAGTTTTATAACTTCGACCATACGGTGTCGATCATATGGTATTCAAAGTTATAAAACTTCATTCATATAATATAGACCCTTTCTTTAAACTATAAAACCCTACTTTGGGATGCCTGGGTTTTGTTCATCTTATCGCTTCTCTGCCAGTTAAGGCCTCTTTTTTAAATATGTGTTTTTGAGGGATTTGTAGTAACACTGGTTCCCACTATCATGGGAAGGCACTTTGAAAAGAGCCTAAATCCTGTGACAGGTATAGCTCCTCCTTCTTAATGGGATTTAGCATTTTGTCCATTATCCATCCTGATTCTAGTGCCAAAGCCACAGATGGAAACACATTAGAAGTATGTAATCCAGCCTCTAACTGTTATGATTAAACATGCTTTTTGGTTATAGATAAATATACAGAAAAACACTGACAAATTCTCCCATTCTCACGTCTCTAAAAGTCAGGGCATACTTAAAATGCATGAAATTAGTACTGCTTCAAGTGTTGATGTTTGCAAAGTGTGATTTTCACAGCAGCTTCAATGTATCCAGCATTTCCTCCCTTTGGAGTTGATACAGTGTTACATGTACAAATAGCATATTTCAGTATGCTTGCAGAGTCTTTTTTATTACCCAAGCTGCTGTATTACTAAAAGTATCTGAATGTTTTTGTTCCACATTGTTCCGCTTGGAAGCCCTGATATTTTATAAATGTTATGCGCTTGGAAGCCCTGCTATTTTATAAATGTTATGCGCTTGGAAGCCCTGGTATTTTATAAATGTTATGCGCTTGGAAGCCCTGATATTTTATAAATGTTATGCGCTTGGAAGCCCTGATATTTTATAAATGTTATGACTGCCTTTATATAGGTTACTACAGTCTCTAGCAGTAGCTATTTTAATCAATGCTGCTTTTATCCTATTTTTCTTTAAATCTAATTTCTTGGCTGTCGGCACTGAATGCTCCCATGTGTTCACTACTTCTCCATTTTCAGTAGTTATTAATGGCTAATGTTTCTAGTGACTCCCAGCTACTTGTATATTATAAGAGCCCTGCCTCCATTGTGATTTCTTTCAATATACACGGTTTCAGCTGCATGACTAACTGCAAGATGTGCAACTTTTTCTAGTTCTACAACAAAGGTCCCATGTTCATCTGTACTTCCTGTTTTCAATAAACTTTATTAACTAGCTTGCACACAGCCCACTACCTTGAGATGCCATGATCATCCTTTCTTATTTAGGTTCATCTCTCCTTAGACAGCTGTGCTCCAACTCTTGATCAATATGTGATTATTCTAGGAATTCTCTATACATGCCACAATAATTGTTTATCTATTTTATTCATGACCTCAATAACATTTCTTCAGCTTTTTAGCACTTTCTGAATTTTCTGTCTACTTCCAAGAAGCATTCCAATGCTACTAATATCAGAAAGGTGTCATCTAATATAGCAATAACCCACGGCTGGGTGTGCGTAATGTTGGATTGGTGTGGTCTGGTCACAAAGGCGAAGCCGTGGGTTATTATACAATGATGTTAGTTTTATGCTGTGTTGTGCATATGTTGCTTTTAATTAGGTTTTTGTTTGTTTTATTTTTTGCCTTCCACTTTTTCTGAGATAAAACAGTCCCAGATATTTACTTCATGTTTATTTTATTTTTTTTTTATTTAAATATTTATTAATTTTTCAAGAGATGTATTGAGATTATATAAGTATAGTTTTAAAGCTTTTAATATGTCTTGCTGTTGTAGTTTCTTTTATATTTCTATACTGCCTATGACTTGATTATTGTCTATTTTCACACGAAGCTTTAATAACTATATTTACTTATATAGTTATTTCCTTACATCTCTTAAAACATTAATAGCAACTTGTACTTAAATTAAAAGAAACATGAAATAAACAATAAACATGAAGTAAAAGTCTGGGGCTATTTTATTTTAGAAAAAGTAATTGCTATGTTGTTTGTAGTGTTGGCTGATGTTTTTAAATGCAGGGAAGTAGTTTTTATCCAAGTCGGACTTTCCCAGCAACCAAACTTTAAATAAAATGTGACCTTAGATTTCACTTGTTCACGATTTAGAATTTTCCTTACGTATGGATTCATTGCGTATTTTACAGTTCACCAAGTGTAGAATTGTACATACAGTTAAGAGTAAGGACACCTGTGCCACCTTCAGACTGAGGGACATTTAAAATTATATTCAGCAATATTATATATCACTTAAGAAGCTCGAGACAGTTTTCTTGTCACCATATCTAAATAATCCAACATTTTTTGGTTCTATTCAGCCAATCCAATTATGTAAATTAGAACTGGGAGGAAACTTAGTTTTAGTGTGCATTTCTCATGTGTTGAAAGGGTAGCTTTTAGTGTAAAACTCTTACCACATATAGCAAATTTGTGTGGTTTGTCTCCGCTGTGAATTTCTCATGTTTTGAAAGGGAATTCTTATATGTAAATTGCTGGCACAGGTGGAACATGTACAGGGTATCTGTCCCTTTTTTAATCTCTCCAAAGCTTTTGGGTTTCTAATACCATGACAGGAATAGGGTGTCAAAGTATGATTAAAATACATAAAATTAGTATTGTTTCAATCTTTGATGTCAGCCAGAAGTGCTCTTGACAGCACCTGCAATGTGCCCAGTAATGACTCCTTCTGCAATTCATATGGGGTTACATGTATTGGTAACATTTCTAAATATGGTTGTCGATTCTTTTTTACAAGACCTATTGCTAATACTACTATTGGAACTATCTAGGTATCTTTCTTCCACATTGCTCTAGTTTTTGCCTGCAGATCCTGAAATTTTATGACTTTGTGTCTCTCCATATGCAAGACACTGTAGTCACTGGGTGTGGTGATTTCAATGATCAATGCTACGTTTGTCTTCTTTTCATGGACCACTACATCGGGTTTTCTAACATCTATCTTTTAAACTGTTAGTAATGGGTGATCCCATGTGATGTAAACTTCATCATTTTCTATGATGCTTTGTGGCTCACGTTTCTAGTATTTTTCCACTTCAATACCATAATGTTTGCATTGTACAATCCCTAGTGCAACAGTCTTTCCCACATTATTATGCCTTTCAGTATACAGTCCTTCTGCTATTAGTATATCACAATCAGCAACAATGTGTGCAACTGTTTCCAATTTGGTTTTACAAAACCTATGTTTGTCTTTTTCTCCCACGTTTAATGGACTTTGTAAACCAGTGTGTACATAGCCCACTATTTTGGGCCACCAATATTAACCTTTCATCTCCTGGTTTGAATTCACCTCACCTTAACCATTCCTGCATTTGTTCCTGATCGACATAAGGTTCTTCCAGAGGTTTTCTATACCTACAACTACATTTATGCACTTTCCACATTTCCTGCCTTCTCATCTGATCCTTCACCTTATATTCTTTCTTTTGTTTTTTGGCATATTCAGTTGCTGCCTGATTTTTATCTACTTCTGGTTTGATTTCCATTCCTGCTTGGTGCCGATATGCTTCTGCTAGACTAAGCAAAGAAGTCATCTTAGATTTATTCTCCTCATGTTTCAAAACTTTCACTACATTTGGGTCTTGTGAGGTCAGCAGATATGTGTGGAATCCCATGATTGCAGATCTATACATGTAATCAATTTCAAGGAGGCCCATCCCTCCTTTGGAATGGGGAATATATAATCTTGGTAAGTGCTGATTTCTATAAATCATTTGGTGAGCATGAAGCACCCTTCTTCTTTTCTTGTCTAATCTATCCAACACCTTTTGGGGCCAGTCAATCACTCCAAAATTGTAAGATAGGACAGGAAGAGCAACTTGGTTTATAGCTTGTATTTTGTTCCTAGATGTCAATGCTGTTTTCAGGATTAATTTAAGTCTTCTAATTTATTTCTTACTAAGTTTTATTCAAATTTGTTCATGTTTTATTCTTGATCTTTCATCAGTTAGCAAATATTTATATACTCCCTCTTGCTCAAGTTTTTTTATATCGCATACTTGTCCCAAACTGATGTTTTCCTGGTGCTGCAGTTTTCTGCTTTAAAGGTTGCTTTTGCACATTTATCAAGACCAAATGACATTCTTATATCATCTGAAAATGTTTTGACATCTTGCAGTTGTGCTTTCAGTTTCTCATCTGATGAGCTATACAGTTTTAAATCACTGACAAAGAGAAGCTGAGAAGCCTTTACACTTTGTTGTTTTCTAGGAGCCAAATTACAGCCATGGCCTAAGATTTTGATCTATAGCTTAATGGGTTAAGGACAAGGCAGAATAGCAGTGGTGACAGAGAGTCACCCTGGAATATCTCCCTTTGAATTCTTATTCCTGGGATAATAATTTGTCCTTTATCATGGCTTAATTGCAAAGTGGTTTGCCACTGTTTCATGGTCAATGTAATATAGTCAATCAGTGTGGGGTTTGTATCTTATACATTTTTAAGCACTCTTTTATCCATGAATGTGGGATACTATCAAATGCTTTTTGTAGTCAATCCATGTCATACTTAGATTCTTCCCCTTTTTACAGTTCTCTACTATGACTTTATTTAACAACAAATGATTCTTTGTTCCATATGACTTTCTTTTATTGCCCTTTTGTTCTCCTGCCATAACTGAATTTTATTCTAAATGACTATAAACTCAGACGGCATCAATTCCCATGTACAGTTTCTGCGTCGTTGGAAGGCAAGTAATTGGTCTATAATTTTTAGGGTAGCTTGCAGGTTCTCTCAACTAGGAGCATTGTTTTTCCTGTTGTTAGCAAGGTTGGTATCTGTTTGGAGTGAGCATATAAACAGTTCTTACTCATGGCTAAATCTTTGTGCAAAGATGTTAATACTTTTAACCAAAAGTAAGGTACTGCATCTGGGCCTGTGGTTTTCCAGTCAGAGACTTTTCTTAACTTTCTTTCAATCTCCCTGGCTGTTACTTCACCCCATTTCATATCCTGTACCTTTAAGCTTAATATTCTTTCTTTTACTTCTTCTATCCATTTAGCATCTTTGTTATGTTCCAAAGGATCTTCATAGAGGCTCCTCCAAAATGTATCTATTTCTTCTTTTTTTGGTGGTCTTTCAATTTCCTTTTCTCTCCAGTGTGTAATCTTTCGTGAGCTGAAAGGGTAAACTTAAGTGCAAAACTCATACCACATATTTCACATTTATGTGGTTTCTCTCCAGTGTGTATTTTTTCATGTTCTGAGAGATATCTCTTAGATTTAAAGCTCTTGCCACATGTGGAACATTTACAAGATTTCTCTGTTGCATGTACTTTCTCATGCCTGAAAAGATTAGACTTGTTTGGAAATCTCTTGTCACAAGTAGCACAGCTATATGGTTTTTCACCCGTGTGTAGTTTCTGATGATTTTTAAGGGTAGCTTTCATTGTATAACTCTTGTAACATTTGTTACATTTATATGGCTTTTCTGTGTTGTGCACTTTCTCATGTACTGAAAGGCTAATCTTTGATGGAAAATTCTTATCACAAGTGGCACATTTATATGGCTTTTCTACTACATGCATTTTCTCATGTGCTAAAAGATTATGCTTCCTTATAAATCTCTTCTCACAAGTGATGCATGTATATGGTTTTTCTTCAGTGTGCATTTTCTCATGTGCTAAAAGTTCAGTCTGGTCTGTAAAAGTCCTATTACATCTGACACATTTGTATCGCTTCTCTGTATGTAGTTTCTCATGTTTTGAAAGAGTAACCTTTTGTGTAAAGCTCTTGCCACATGTAGCACATCTGTATGATTTAACCCCAGTATGTATTTTCTCATGTGCTGAAAGGGAAGATTTCTGTGCAAAACACTTACCACAAGTGAAACATTTGTACGGTTTCTCTCCAGAGTGAATTCTTTCATGACTTGAAAGGGCACCCTTTTGTGTAAAACTCTTGCCACATGTGGTGCATTTATATGGTTTCTCGCCCAAGTGTATATACTGATGTGCTAGGAGGTTGTTCTTCCATGTGAAATTTTTGCCACACACAGCACATTTATATGGCTTCTCTCCTGTGTGTACTTTTTTGTGTGTTAAAACGTTAGCCTTCCATGCAAAACTCTTGTCACATATTCCACATTTATAAGGTTTCTTGACGGTATGTATTTTCTTGTGCGCTGAAAGGATCTTCTTATGTATAAAGATTTTGTTACATGTATAACACTTATAGAGTTTATCTCCAGTGCGAATTCTCTGTTGTAGTTTAATGGCAGGTTTAAATGCAAAACTACCAACATACATTTTCTCTTCAATGTGTGCTTGTATTGTATCTGGAAAGTCATATTTAGAGTTGAGATGATTCTGGACTGATAACTGATTATTTTCAAGCTCACTGTGATTCACGCACCTGTTGACTAAATATACAATAAATCAGAACAATATAATGGCATGTTCCTTACTTTTTGTAAACAACACATTTTACATTTGCAACACTGAGATAAACAACATTTCATAAAACATAGAACTCATCCATTGTGCAAACTGGGATGAGTCATTTTGTAGTTCTATTCTGACGGTACAGTGTGAGGTACTCGCCCTGTAAATGATTATGTCATCTACATATAGGATAACCAGGGTTTCTGTTAGCTCAGCAGGAAGTTTCTTCGTAAACAGTAAGAATAGTAAAATACAAAATTTATAAAATAAATACTAATTATCCTTATGGCCACCTTTAGTTAGCTGGGAGAAAGGAAAAGAGGTAGTCAATAAGCAAGCAATAATGCCTGACAGGGTGTGTGTTAATGTGTAATTAACGCCAACCCAGGGATGTTATGAGGTCCGATGCTGCAGGTGGAGGGCCTCTACACCCCCTGGAAGGGTGTTAATTATACAATAACACACACCCTGGAGGGCATTATTGCGCTTAGAGAATGGGCTTGCTGTAAAATTGTGTTTTATTTGCTTATTTTTTTTTTAAGTACTAGATTTTTTTTTTAAATATTTTTAATGTAAAATAGTTCCTCCGCCTAATATTTTAAACCTACTGTAGTATATGCTAATAGTGTTGGAGGAAGCATTTTACATCAAAAATACATTAAATAAATAATATAGTGCTTAAAAATAAATAAGAAGGTACACCACAACAATTTTACATAGAGCCCATTCTCTCGGTCTCATACACAGCCTCTTCTGCTTTCACACATACATACATATACACACAGTCTCCTCTGTGTTTATGCACACATTCACTCACACAAGATCGGTCTCACTCTTTCTCAATCTCTCACACACACAGTCTCCGCTGCCTTCATACAGGCATTCAGTCACACAACATCACTCTCAATCTCTCACACACACAGTCTCCGCTGCCTTCATACAGGCATTCAGTCACACAACATCACTCTCAATCTCTCACACACACACACTCTCATCTGCTTTCATACACACATTCACACACACAAGATCGCTCTTATTCTCTCTCAATCTCTCACGCATACACACAGTCTCCCCTGCATTCATACACACATTCACACACACAAGATCGCTCTTATTCTCTCTCGAGCTCTCACACATACATACATTCTCCCTGCATTACAAGCATTCAGTGACACACGATCACTCTCACTTTCTCTCCAACTCACACACACAGTCCCCCCCCCTTTTTTTTTTTACATTTTAGGCTTGCTAAACAGCAGAACCGCTGCTTAACAAGCATAAAATAATTGCGGCCCTTATTTTTTTCCAGTCCGATTTCCAAGGCGGCTTGACAAGCTGCCATGAAACAGCGGACTCGTTTTTAACCGGGCATTACTTGTACATTAATGCCCTGCTGCAGAACGTTTATTCTCCAGTCAGTGTATTGAAGTACAGGTTGCACATTTTCTAATGGCCTTTAAAGTGTTCATTAGGTTTTCAAACCATTGGAGTGTATCTGTGCTTTTACCTCCTCCCCATTATGCCCAACTAATTCATAAGTTTAGTAAAGTTCATGCTGTATGAGGTCAAATGCTTTGACAAGGTCAGTTAACGCTGATCCTGTTAGTAGGCCTTTATTAATACTGACATCTAACAATGTAGACAGCTGGGATAGTACTACGTCCTGCACAGAATCAATACAGATACAGAGATAAGATATTAATTTTTTTGTGTAAACTGTTAATTGCACGAAGGACAATTTTTCAAAACTCTTTCAAAGTGCTGGGAATACTGAAACTGGCTTAAAGCTTCTAGAGTTTTCTGGTTTGGAAAGCTTAGCAATTGGTTTGACTGTGGCTTGTTTCCATTCTGCTGTCACTGTATTTTTGGTACAGGATGTAAATCTGTGACATGGATTATATGTTTTTTGTATAATACAGTGAACCAGTATAACACAGTTAAGTATCCAGCTCCTGGGAAAGCATCAGAGACTATTTGCCAATGCCTTTGGTTGGAATTAGTTTCAAGTTAAATGGAGGTACATACAGAGGTTTTTCTCTTTGTGAGAAGGGAAGAAGGAACGGCTGAAGGGGACAGAGAGCAGTGTGGAAAATTAAAAAGTCAGTACAATATATGGTACATAAAGAGGTGGAAACTTTTTGCTTTCAGATAGTGCTATATAAAAAGTGAGTGCCTGGTGATGTGGTCAACAAGGTCCCAAAATGTTTACTGATTATTTTTGAGAAGCTTTGTGCCATCTAGTTGATATTTTGGTTAGGTTTCTTAGAAAAACACACTCTCTCTCTCAGTTTCTGAGGTAGAAATACATTTCCACTGTAGCCAGGCTACATCTCCTTCTTTGTAAAGACTCAAGTTATTTTGTGAACTACTTAGGGTTCTTTAAATTAGCCTGGATACTTTGGGAAATATTTGGCTTACAGTTGCAGTGGGATATTTTCTAGGCAGGTAGAACGGTCGGTTAGTGTTTTTCTGTTCAACATTTGAAGCTGAGATTTGTTGTGTGCGGCACAAAGTAGTTAATGTGGGGGAGCTTATAATTTGTGTGTGTTAGGGAAAATGTTATGGGGCAGAGATCACTGAAAGTACAGTTTTGTACCTACCATAAATGTAGATGTCCGATAGATATGCAACTGCAGTCATAACATATGGGTTGTCCTGCCTCAGGCAGCCCTCGGTCGGCCGGATTCCAAAGTCTGAGTCCGACGTCGGCTGATGTCGCATTTCTCTCCGACGTCAGAGCGGCTGGAGTATATAAGCATCAGTCGACGCCATCTTCTTCAGTGTTTCTTGCCCCAGATGCCAGGTGCCCTCCAAGGAAGGCTGTAATCAAATTGGAAGATAAAACAGGTTTCCAGACAAATAATAAGCAATAAACAGATACACCATAACAGATATCCCCAGCTAAGGGTAACAGGGATAGGAGTGGACCCAAGGCATAGAGGGGAAGGAGGGAGGGAAAACCCGACTGCAGTTGCATATCTATCGGACATCTACATTTATGGTAGGTACAAAAATGTACTATGTCCTTCAAGAATGCAACTGCAGTCATAACATATGGGTTGAATACCATAGCTTAGCTGGGGGAGGTGGAATGCTCTAAGAAAAGGATGGTGTAGCTATCAAACCCTGCAGGACTGCAGAAGCAAAGCCTGCTCTGAATCTGAAATATAGAGGAAGGTTGTAGTGTTTGGAAAATGTATGCACGGAGCTCCATGTAGCAGCTTCTAGAATGTCTTTTGTAGGCACCCCTCTTAAGAATGCTGTAGAGGTGGCTGTAGCTCTGGTAGAGTGTGGTCTGACATTGGCTGGCACACTCTTTCCATGGAAGGAATAACAGAATCTGATGCAATGTCCAATCCATTTTGAAATTGTCTGTTTTGAAATTGCTTTTCCTTGTACTCCAGGGGTGTAAGCTACAAAAAGCTGATCAGACTTCCTACTGGTCTTGGTTCTGTCCAGGTAGTAGCGAAGCTGTCTGTGAATGTCCAAGGTATGCAACAGTCTTTCCCCTTTGTTCTCAGGATTGGGAAAGAAAGTAGGCAGGTGAATTGCTTGATTTAAAGAGACCCTAGATACCACTTTTGGGAGAAAGGTAGGGTTGGTTCGTAAGGATACCCTGTCTCTGTGAAAAGTTATGAACGGTGGTATAGCCATTAGGGCCTGTAATTCCGAAACCCTTCTTGCTGAGGTAATGGCCAACAGGAAAGCTGTCTTCCAGGAAAGAAATTGTAACTCCACAGAAGCTGCTGGCTCAAAGGGAGGTAGAGTGAATTTTCTAGGACAAAGTTGAGGTCCCAAGCTGGTACTGGTGCCTTTCTTGGGGGCTTTATATTCTTGATTCCTCTAAGAAATTGCCTTAATAAAGGATGTGAAAACACAGGTGGATCAGTGTTGTATCTAGCTGAGATAGCTGAAGCATGTATTTTTATAGAGGAGTATGAGAGTCCATTATGTAGCATATCTGCCAAATATTCCAGGATGAGTGGGATGCTCAAAAGTGATGCATCATGGCCCTTGGTGGTATTCCAAATGCTGAATCTCTTCCATTTGGCTGAGTAAACCTTTCTGGTGGATGGTCATGAGCTTCTGTCAGTATCCGCTGAACTTCCTTGGAAAGAGGTAGGTTGAGGTTATTCATGGGATCTCCCAAGCTGTTAGCTGTAGCGTCTGGATGTTGGGATGAACTGTCCTGAAGTTGTGTTGAGTCAAAAGTTGGGGCCATTGAGAGACAGCCCACGTTTTGTTGTGACATATGCTCCGTAGTAGTGGGTACCAGTGTTGTCTTGGCCAGTCTGGAGCTATTAGGATTCCCTTGGGCTGCTCTGCTTTGATCTTTAGTAACACTGTGGTCATCAGTGGCAGAGGTGGAAATGCATAGATTTTCAGGGAGCTCCAGTTGAATGAGAGAGCATCTATTTTCCATGCTTTTGGATGATATGTCCTTGAACAAAACTTTTGTATTTGATGATTGAGGTGGGAGGCAAATAGGTCTATGTCCGGCCTGCCCCATGTCGAAGTGAGTCGTATAAAGATTTCTGGATGTAACCTCCATTCGTGGGGGTCTAGGAAATTCCTGCTTAGACTGTCCGCCAGAACATTGTCTTTGCCTGGAACAAACTGGGATTGCAACTGTATGTTTAGGTTCAGTGATTTTTCCCAAAGATTCATTGTCAGTCTGCAAAGGGTGTAAGAATGAGTGCCCCCCTGCTTGTTTATGTACCACATCACAGTGGTGTTGTCTGTCCGTATTAGTAGGTGGCCTGGTTGTAGTTGTTGTCCAAAGGCCTCGATGGCATGCATTACTGCCAGCATTTCTTTTTGGTTGATGTGCAGATGTGTTTCCTTTGGAGACCATTGTCCTTGAATACATCTGCCTCCATGTGCCCCCATCCAAGGTCTGAGGCGTCTGTGGTCATGATCTGTGTTATCTGTGGTTTTTTGAATGACATCCCTGTGTTTGACTGGCTTACTGAGGCCCACCATAGAAATTCCTTTTGAAGACATGGAATTAGTGGTATGGTTGCTTCTAGGTCGTTGCTGTGTTGAGACCATAAGCTTTTTAGGTACCACTGAAGCTTTCTCATGTGTAGTCTTGCTAGTGGAACCAGGAGAATGCAGGATGCCATGTAACCCAGGGCCTGTAGGAATCTCCTTGCAGTCATCTGGGTGAGCTTTGCTAAAGTTTTGAAGTAAAGAGTTAACTTCTTTTGCTTGTCTTCTGTCAGGTAAGCCATTTGAGAGGCTGTGTCTAGTTTGGCTCCTAAGAAGGTAATTTGCTGGGATGGCTGAAGTCTTGACTTTTGAAAGTTGACTGTGTATCCCAGAGCCTGTAGCAAATGTATGACATAATTCAAGTTTTTTGTCAAAGTTAGTTTGTCGTCCGCTTGTATGAGGCAATCATCCAGGTACGGGTAGATTTGAATCCCCTGAAGCCTGCAATGAGCAATTACTGAAGCCAGGCATTTCGTGAATACTCTGGGCGCAGTAGATAAGCCAAATGGCAATGCTGAAAATTGATAATGCTCTGGCCCTGCAAGAAATCTGAGGTATCTTCTGCAGCTGTGTCTGATAGGGACATGCAGGTATGCCTCCTTGAGGTCCAGAGTAATCAGCCAAGACCCCTTGCCCAGCATGGGAAGGAGTTGCTGTAGAGTCAGCCTTTTGAACTTTGGTACTATGAGAAAAGTGTTTAAAGCGGACAAGTTCAGTATTGGTCTCCATTGAGTTTCTTTTCTTGGAACAAGGAATAGTCTTGAGTAAAACCCCTGACCTTGTTCTTGTTGTGGAACCTTTTCTATTGCTTTGATCTGAGCAAGCAGAGAAATTTGCTTGATAGCCTCTGCCCTCTGGTTTTGTGGCAGGTTTGGCATGCCCAATTTCCTTGGCAAGGTATGAAAATGGAACCTGTAGCCGTGGTCTATAATGTCCAAAATCCATTTGTCCTTTGTCAGTTTGTGCCAATTTCTTGTAAACAGAGATAATTTTCCGCCCAAAGGAGCTTCTGCTTGCTCCTTGGTCAGCGGACCTAGAGGAAAGTCATTGAGAATGCCCTTGTGGGGCGGGAGAAACCCCTGTGTCACTTCTTTGGTTTGCTGGTTGCCATTGTCGTCCCCTGTAGGATCCTCTGTATTGGCCTCTTCCTCGGGCACGCCTGTTTTTGCCCCTTTGAAATCTTTCAGGATTAGGAAAGGACCAGTTTTTAGAAGGCCAGTTCCTGCTGAATCTAGGTGGCTGGACCTGGAGGAAATCTTTGACTGTCTGAACTGACTTGGCTTTTTCCTCAAAGGATTTTAACACATCTTTAGCATTAGCACCAAAAAGCTTGTTCTTTTCCAAGGGTGCATCAAGAAGTTTTGCCTTAACATGATCTGGTAAAGGTTGATCTTTTAACCATGCATGTCTACGAATGACCACCCCTGTCATAGCTGCCCTACATGAAGCTTCCAATGCATCATATCCACACTGTAGAAAATGATTGCTAACTTGCTGAGAATTGTGTACAGCCTCCTGCAAAGACTTCCTATCTAAATGTTCAGGGGAGGCCAATCTTTTCTGTAAATCATCTAACAGGAAATCCTGATATTGAAACATGTGAAAGAGACAATTGAGAGCTCTCATAGATAAAGTAGTGGAGGTGTAGACCTTCTTCCCCGTCTCTCTAAAGACCTCGCTTCCCTGTCGGAAGGCAAAGGGTTTTTGGAGGTGGTAGCTGAAACCCCTTTAGGCCCCTGGGAAATTGTTTCTAAATCAACAGCATGGGCCCTAAAGAAATGAGAATGGGTTTCTGGGACCCTATAGTATCTGTCAGGCTTGACAGGAGCAGGAGGAAGAGTATCAGAGGTAACACTGGAGTCAGAGTATAAATCATCCAAAACATCAAGCACAGGAGATATAGCTAAGGGTCTGTGTTGGGGCTTTTTAAGGAAGGTTCGTAGGCGCTTTCTGGAATCTGAATATTCCTGGCCTTGCCACTTAAAATGCTCCCTCATGGAATGCAGAACTTCCCCAAAAGACATATCCTCAGGAGGAGAAGCCGAGGGGATAGAATCCTCTGCATCTGAATCCTCATAGGTCTGGAAGGGCTCTTCCTGGCTTTCGGAGTGAACAGAGTCCTCAGAATCTTCATCTGTGGGAAGAGGGTCAGGAGGTTCGACCCTGGGCCTTTTATCAGGAGGAGTCTGGGATCCTCTCTCAGGATGGGCCTGGGAACCTCTGATCAGGAAAATTAAATCTGCGGCCATAGTCATGATTTGAGTTTCAGGAGTAGGCTGAGGTAAGGCTTTAGCAGAAAGATGCTTGGACTTGCTGGCTGCCTTGGCACGTGTGTAGGCCTTGATAGACATGGACATGGGAGGCCTAGCCGCTCCACGTGCAGGAGTGACCTTATCAACAGCAATGGTCTTGGGCATTTCCTCGGTTTCAGCATCCGGAGGAAAGTCAATAACTGGCGTCGGAGTGGCCTCCGGTGTCGGAGGTATCGGTAATGCGGTGTCTTCGGTTCGCAGCGGTGGAATAACCGCCTCAGAGGGAACCAGAGCACTCGCGGTTAGTTTTGGCGTGGTGTCGGAGGAAGACACGGGCCGAGGATGTCGGTCCCGGTCTTTTTGTTTCTTAGGAGTCTGCGTTGTCGGTTGTTCCGACGGCATCGTGTTATCAAATTTATCACCGAAAAAGTCTTCAGCGAACTCCGCCCGGCGCCTGAGAGTGCGCTTGTTGAAGCGAGCACAGGCGGCACAGGCCGAGATGTCGTGGTCTGGGCCAAGACAAGGGAGGCAGTAAGAGTGGAAATCCTTATGAGGTATTTGTTTACCACAAGACAAACAATTATTTACTTTTTCAGTAATTTCTGACATCGGCTGAGGCAAGAAAAGGTCCCCAACGGGGTACTTAGCTTTTTTGATGACTTCGGATTCAAAGAATACAGGAGCTGACCGACCGGCACTTGCGAACTGCTTCTGCTTCGGGCACCACGTGGCAAGAAAGACTGAAGAAGATGGCGTCGGCTGATGCTTATATACTCCAGCCGCTCTGACGTCGGAGAGAAATGCGACATCAGCCGACGTCGGACCCAGACTTTGGAATCCGGCCGACCGAGGGCTGCCTGAGGCAGGACAACCCATATGTTATGACTGCAGTTGCATTCTTGAAGGACATCGTGGATGGCAGGACTTTGACTTCTGTGATTTTGTTTGGAATATTTATTCGTAGGTCTAAAATGCAGTGATTTCCTGAAATACAGATTCTTGTATCATCTACTTTATCAGTTTGAAGGGTCAAAGACGACAGAGGGCTCACGTTAAAGTCTCCAACAATTATATCATCAGTAAGAGGTTTTGAGGATTGTAGGATTTCAAGAAGTAATAATTTTAATTTTGTGAGTTCAGCAGATGGGAGGGAGGGAGACACTAGAGTTCTTCTGTTGTATATTAGAACTTGGCAGCTGTGGACGTGGCCTTTTGAGGATGTGTTTTTTCTTAGAAGTGAAGTTATAATGTTATTTTTGATTTACTGAGACTCCAGTTTTCCGTATTTTTTGGTTTGAACTCTATTATGAAAATGAGGCATTAATGAGATGTAAATAGTGATGAGGCAGGTGGCACTGTCACCTCACAGCAAGAGGTTCTCTGGTTCAATTCTTAGCTGGGGCACCTTTCATGCAGTCTGCATGTTCTCCCTGTGTTCACATGGGTTTTCCCAGGTGCTAGTATCATGCACCTCTTCTATGAAATGGCAGGCTTTCTGAGGTGCTTGGTGCATCAGCCTGCACCCACGTGGCTATGCAGAGTCTGCATGTCCTCCCTGTGTTCACATGGGTTTTACCCAGGTGCTAGTATCATGCACCTCTTCTATGAAATGGCAGGCTTTCTGAGGTGCTTGGTGCATCAGCCTGTACCTACGTGGCTATCAGGGCCCCACCTGGACAACAGGGTGAAATGTGCCATAACAGGAAGGGTTACTATTCAGTCAATTGTCAGGTATTGTGTGCATGTATTACATTGGAGTATAGCACTAATGTATCAGCACAACATTCTGGCAGTCTGCATGATTCCTACATACAGTAAACAAGTTTGCTGTACCACTTCTTCCTGCATGGTAGGAATCCTCATGGTCGCCTAATTGGTAAATGCAGACTGCTACAATACTGCTATCCATAGATATTCTCTATTTTTTATAGTGAGACAAAAAGTTGTGACTAATCATCCCTTCCTTATTTGCCACCTCCAAGTTATCTTACTCAAGTGATGCAGGGTGCCCACTTAAACCTTGGCTAATGACACCAGTCCATAACTAGCATGGAGATGTTGATGACTGCATTTACAGCATCCTGCCTGAGAGATGGATAATCACTGACCAAGTGTTTCACCCACTCAAAGCCTATTATCAGTGTCTGCTTGAGGTGGGGGCTTCAACATAATCAAAATACTTGATGTTTAGGCCTGCTGCACTTTGCAGAGGGTTCCTATCACGTAGTCGAACTTTTACCAAGTTTGAACCTCATATGGTTGAGACCATAATTTCGAATTTGTAAAAGTTTGAGCGTTTCAATGGATATCTCCATAAGTGGAGGTTTCCATTTTGTTCAATGGGGTGCGATCTCGGAGTTGGTATATTTAAGTAGCGGGGGGTACAAGGGGGCTTGCCCCCCTGCTTAAAACAGTTTATTTTGTTTTCCGTTGTTTTTTATTTTTTTATGCATAGTCGAAGTTTTGTAACTTCGAACATAATGGCTTGAACATTACGTGTTCGAAGTTATAGGACTTCGACTATGTGATATAGACCCTTTTGCATAACATGATCACATATCAGTTTGACGTACAGCTGCTACAACCAATCACCAATCGCGGCAGTGCAGCTCCCACTAAAGTTCCTTCTACCACTGACAGCAACAGTACCTAGCTGGTGGCAGCAGCCCCTTTAGCAAGCTTGTGCACGGCACACAGCTGCGCAGGTGACTAAAACAGCACCTAGTCCACAACTATGAGCCGCGACATTCATTACCTAATGGTGTAAAGTTACAAAGGTGATACTTGGTGCCTGCAGTGTTATATGTTAGCTGTGCTGAGTACTGCATGTTCAACTTACACTGTACATCTGACATTCCTACACATATACACAAACGATTAGTTAACATGGTCACAGCGGTCATCAGTTGTACAGAATGTATTGGTCAGTGGCAGAAGTGGTAGCTATATCAGCGAGGGGGACTATAAAGTGGTTCCCTATTAAAAGACCGAAGACGCATTCTTTTGAATGCATCTTGATCGAACTCAAAAGCCTGAAACGGCAAAATATCGAAGCGGCTTTTAAGCAAATTCTTTCCCTGGGAAAGAATTTGCTTGGCCACTTCGTTACTTTGCCGTTTTTGGCTCTGTAGTGTGGTCTCGGAGTTGGTATATTTAAGTACGGGGGTGGGAGTGAAGCCCCCCACTTAATGTAATGTTTAAAGTATTTTATTTTATTTTTTGTTGGAACAGCGATTTTTTTCCCTAGGAAAAGAATCGCTGTTCTGACAGAAATTGTAAGCTTTCACTTACATAGGGTCGATTAATCACCGTTCGCTTTTTTCAGCGTTTGAGCTAATATGGACCCTACAAAGAAGTAGATAAATTGAAACAGTTTAGTGTTATTTCCTGAATAATTAAACTGATGTGTTACTGAAGCTGTATTTTATGTTTTTATACAAATGTCAGTTTTTATTATCTTGAAATCTCTCATTGCTACTGCAGGTTTCATTTTTTTTTTTAATTAGGCTTTTTTTCTTCCATTTTAATTTTTCAAGAACATGTAGTTAAGTGTAGCATTTGTCATTTCCAACAAATACAATGTACTGTGCCAGGTATGCCACTGTGTAACTACCTTTCTGTTGAGTAATGTACATATTACGTCACTTGAAACTCTGCTATATGTGGAATGTGTCACATATGTCACACACAATGTCCCCTTAATGATCGTGTCATGATGTTGCATAGATTGGGAGCAAGTGCTGACATGACTGCTTAATGCTGAGTTACTCCAATGACGTGGCCTACTGGGTGCAGGAGAAACTCCTTACACTGACTGAGCAGTACTGCAGGACCCAGACCTTGACGAAGAGATTCTATCCCCTGATGCTGAAGCCTGACGAGGCCTACCTGCCTTCCTCTTGGGGGGAATTCACATGGAGTCTGCAGTGCTTTGTTGAAATATAGTGTCCAGCCCACTCATCCATCATGCATGCAGACACTTCCCTGGCCACATCCAGCAGTGTCTCCACCATGTGTCCGGCCACTCCTTAGTAGTGTGCAGACACAGGCTAACATGAATGCCATGTGCGCAACCACACAGCACATGAGGATCATCATGGCATTGCCCTGGCCTTCAATGCTTCAACATACTGGTTAATGTCCTCATGTGTACACTGTAGCACTCTATCCATGTCTATCTGACTCTGTGGCATAATCATAGGCTTAAACTATGTCATGGCACATCTGATACTGGACAGACAAGGCCTTGCGTGTGTCTAGAGATAACAGTGAATGATGTCCTATTCATGCATCGCTGTGTAAAGGCCAGACAGTGGGTAATGGAACCTCAGATATGGTTGTATCTCCGTCTAGAAGTTCAACTCGTTTTCCATGAAACAGATGTTGGGGTACATGGTACTTCCCCTTCCTGGTAATGTAATTTCCTCATTACGCAGTGTGTAACTATGGAGTTATCCCCTGCTTGGGGGGGGGGTAGAAGGCCTTGTCAGTACACTTTTGATACTGTACAGAGGTTGTGTTAGGAGTATGAAACTAACAATATCATCAGTCACAGCCATTCCACTGTCAACATCAGACTTTTGAGATGCACCACTACATGTGACAAATTTCTGGTCCATCACTAAATGCAACAGTTTCTAGTGCTGCAGCTGTTAGAAAATACATAATTAATTAATTAATATCACATGGTACAAACTTCTGATATAGTATTACATTTATGACATCTACACCTACCATGTTCTGTGGACTGAAGTGGTCCTACAGCTGATGTTCTAGAGTAGCTGATGAGGAAAATTTCACTGTTCTATGTACACATTTACCAGTGCTAGAGAAAGACTGACCTTCTGGCACCATTTATGTATGTTTGAGGAAGGTTTGCCAAAGTGTCAGTGTCCACACCACCTCGAGTGGACCCAGATCGTTCCTCTTCTGCATCATAGTTATCCTCTCATAAAGTGAGCAGATACTCTTTATCAAGTGTTAAACTTTGGCAAGTGGAAGGTGCACCACACTCTGCCAAGGTACTGTTCTTTCCACACACAACATTAATGTCAGCCATGATACCTTATTCCACATACAACATTAATGTCAACCACGATACCTTATTCCACATACAGTAATGTCAGCCACGATACCTTATTCCACTTACATTAATGTCAGCCATGACACCTTATTCCACATACATTGTCAGTCACAATACCTTATTCCACATACATTAATGTCAGCAATACCTTATTCCACATACAACATTCATGTCAGCCATTATACCTTATTCCACATACATTAATGTCAGCCATGATACCTTATTCCACATACAACATTCATGTCAGCTATGATACCTTATTCCACATACAACATTCATGTCAGCCATGATACCTTATTCCATATACAACATTCATGTCAGCCATGATACCTTATTCCACATACAACATTCATGTCAGTCATGATACCTTATTCCACATTCATTAATGTCAGCCATGATACCTTATTCACATACATTAATGTCAACCATGATACCTTATTCCACATACAGTGTCAGCCATGATACTTTAGTCCACATACATTAATGTCAGCCATGATACCTTATTCACATACAACATTCATGTCAGCCATACCTTATTCCACATACAACATTCATGTCAGCCATGATACCTTACTCCACATACAACATTCATGTCAGCCATGATACCTTATTCCACATACAACAGTCATGTCAGCCATGATACCTTATTCCACATACATCATGTCAGCCAAGATACCTTATTTCACATACATTAATGTCAGCCATACATTATTCCACACACATTAATGTCAGCCATGATACCTTAATTCCAAATACAACATTCATGTCAGCCACGATACCTTATTCCACATACAACATTCATGTCAACCATGATACCTTATTCCACATACAACATTCATGTCAGCCATGATACCTTATTTCACATCCATTCATGTCAGCCATGATACCTTATTCCACATACAACATTAATGTCAGCCATGATACCTTATTCCACATACATTCATGTCAGCCATGATACCTTATTCACATACATTCATGTCAGCCATGATACCTTATTCCACATACAACAATCATGTCAGCCATTATATCTTATTCCACATACAACATTCATGTCAGCCATGATACCTTATTCCACATACAGTGTCAGCCATGATACTTTAGTCCACATACATTAATGTCAGCCATGATACCTTATTCACATACAACATTCATGTCAGCCATACCTTATTCCACATACAACATTCATGTCAGCCATGATACCTTACTCCACATACAACATTCATGTCAGCCATGATACCTTATTCCACATACAACAGTCATGTCAGCCATGATACCTTATTCCACATACATCATGTCAGCCATGATACCTTATTCCACATACAACATTCATGTCAGCTATGATACCATAACCCACATACATTAATGTCAGTCATGATAGCTTATTCCACATACATTGTCAGCCATGATACCTTATTCCACATACATTCATGTCAGCCATGATACCTTATTCTACATACATTCATGTCAGCCATACCTTATTCCACATACAACGTTCATGTCAGCAATGATAACTTATTTGCCATTATACCTTATTCCACATACATTCATATCAGCCATGATACCTTATTCCACATACATTAATGTCAGCCATGAGTACTGTAGGGTTGGGAGGGTGGCCTAATGGTTAAGGTGTTTGCCTTACAAACACAAGGTGCAAGGTTCAAGTCTCACAAGGGGTAATTGGCTAAGCTTAAAATGGCTCGCAAGAGCAGTTAGCTTAGTACTAATCTATGAACCTATGAACCCTTTTCCACGTGCAACATTCATGTCAGCCATGATACCTTATTCCACATACAACAGTCATGTCAGCCATGATAGCTTATTCCACATACATCATTCATGTCAGCCATGATACCTTATTCCACATACAACATTCATGTCAGCTATGATACCTTATTCCACATACATTAATGTCAGTCATGATAGCTTATTCCACATACATGGTCAGCCATGATACCTTATTCCACATACATTCATGTTAGCCATGATACCTTATTCTACATACATTCATGTCAGCCATACCTTATTCCATATACAACATTCATGTCAGCAATGATAACTTATTCGCCATGATACCTTATTCCACATACATTAATGTCAGCCATGATACCTTATTCCACATACAACATTCATATCAGCCACGATACCTTATTCCACATACAACATTCATGTCAGTCATGATACCTTATTCCACATACAACATTCATGTCAGTCATGATACCTTACTCCACATAGAACACTCATGTCAGCCATGATACCTTATTCCACATACATTAATGTCAGCCATGATACCTTATTCCACATACAACATTCATGTCAGCTATGATACCTTATTCCACATACAACATTCATGTCAGCCATGATACCTTAATTCCACATACAACATTCATGTCAGCTATGATACCTTATTCCACATACAACATTCATGTCAGCCATGATACCTTATTCCACATACAACATTCATGTCAGTCATGATACCTTATTCCACATTCATTAATGTCAGCCATGATACCTTATTCACATACATTAATGTCAACCATGATACCTTATTCCACATACATCGTCAGCCATACTGTATTCCATATACAACATTAATGTCAGCTATGATACCTTATTCACATACATTAATGTCAGCCATGATACATTATTCCACATACATTAATATCAGCCATGATACATTATTCCATATACATTGTCAGCCATGATACCTTATTCACATACATTGTCAGCCATGATACCTTATTCACATACATTGTCAGCCATGATACCTTTTTCCACATATATTAATGTCGGCCATATCATGTTATTTACATACATTCATGCCAGCCATGATACTTTATTCCACATACAACATTAATGACAGCCAAGATACCTTATTTCACATACATTAATGTCAGCCATACATTATTCCACACACATTAATGTCAGCCATGATACCTTAATTCCAAATACAACATTCATGTCAGCCATGATACCTTATTCCACATAAAACATTCATGTCAGCCATGATACCTTATTCCACATACAACATTCATGTCAGCCATGAAACCTTATTTCACATCCATTCATGTCAGCCATGATACCTTATTCCACATACAACATTAATGTCAGCCATGATACCTTATTCCACATACATTCATGTCAGCCATGATACCTTATTCACATACAACATTCATGTCAGCCATGATACCTTATTCCACATGCAACAATCATGTCAGCCATGATATCTTATTCCACATACAACATTCATGTCAGCCATGATACCTTATTCCACATACAGTGTCAGCCATGATACTTTAGTCCACATACATTAATGTCAGCCATGATACCTTATTCACATACAACATTCATGTCAGCCATACCTTATTCCACATACAACATTCATGTCAGCCATGATACCTTACTCCACATACAACATTCATGTCAGCCATGATACCTTATTCCACATACAACAGTCATGTCAGCCATGATACCTTATTCCACATAAATCATGTCAGCCATGATACCTTATTCCATATACAACATTCATGTCAGCTATGATACATTATTCCACATACATTAATGTCAGCCATGATAGCTTATTCCACATACATTGTCAGCCATGATACCTTATTCCACATACATTCATGTCAGCCATGATACCTTATTCCACATACATTCATGTCAGCCATACCTTATTCCACATACAACGTTCATGTCAGCAATGATAACTTATTCGCCATGATACCTTATTCCACATACAACATTCATGTCAGCCATGATACCTTATTCCACATACATTAATGTCAGCCATGATACCTTATTCCACATACAACATTCATGTCAGCCATGATACCTTATTCGACATACAACAGTCATGTCAGCCATGATACCTTATTCCACATACATCATTCATGTCAGCCATGATACCTTATTCCACATACAACATTCATGTCAGCTATGATACCTTATTCCACATACATTAATGTTAGCCATGATAGCTTATTCCACATACATGGTCAGCCATGATACCTTATTCAACATACATTCATGTCAGCCATGATGCCTTATTCTACATACATTCATGTCAGCCATACCTTATTCCACATACAACGTTCATGTCAGCAATAACTTATTCGCCATGATACCTTATTCCACATACATTCATGTCAGCCATGATACCTTATTCCACATACATTAATGTCAGCCATGATACCTTATTCAACATACAACATTCATATCAGCCACGATACCTTATTCCACATACATTAATGTCAGCCATGATACCTTATTCCACATACAACATTCATGTCAGCCATGATACCTTATTCCACATACAACATTCATGTCAGCCATGATACCTTATTCCACATATATTAATGTCAGCCATGATACCTTATTTCACATACAACACCGTTAGTCATGATACCTTATTCCACATACATTAATGTCAGCCATGATACCTTATTCCACATACACTGTTAGTCATGATACCTTATTCCACATACATTGTCAGCCATGATACCTTATTCCACATACATTGTCATCCATGATACCTTACATCACAGAAAATAGTCATGTCAGCCATGATACCTTATTCCACATAGAACAGTCATGTCAGCCATGATACCTTATTCCACATACAACAATCTCGTCAGCCAATATACCTTATTCCACATACATTAATGTCAACCATACCTTTTTCCACATACATTAATATCAACCATGATACCTTATTCCACATACATTGTCAGCCATGATACCTTATTCCACATACAACATTCATGTCAGCCATGATAGCTTATTCCACATACATTAATGTCAGCCATGATACCTTATTCCACATACAATGTCAGCCATGATACCTTATTCCACATACAACATTCATGTCAGCCATACCTTATTCTACATACATTCATGTCAGCCATGATACCTTATTCCACATACTTCATTTCAGCCACAATACCTTATTCCACATACATTGTCAGCCATGATACCTTATTCCACATACTTCATGTCAGCCACAATACCTTATTCCACATACATTAATGTCAGCCATGATACCTTATTCCACATACATTAATGTCAACCATGATACCTTATTCCACATACATTAATGTCAACCATGATACCTTATTCCACATACATTAATGTCAGCCATGATACCTTACTCCACATACAACATTCATGTCAGCCATGATAGCTTATTCCACATACAACATTCATGTCAGCCATGATAGCTTATTCCACATACAACATTCATGTCAGCCACAATACCTTATTCCACATACATTAATGTCAGCCATGATACCTTATTCCACATACATTAATGTCAGCCATGATACCTTATTCAACATACAACATTCATATCAGCCACGATACCTTATTCCACATACTTTAATGTCAGCCATGATACCTTATTCCACATACAACATTCATGTCAGCCATGATACCTTATTCCACATACAACATTCATGTCAGCCATGATACCTTATTCCACATATATTAATGTCAGCCATGATACCTTATTTCACATACAACACCGTTAGTCATGATACCTTATTCCACATACATTAATGTCAGCCATGATACCTTATTCCACATACACTGTTAGTCATGATACCTTATTCCACATACATTGTCAGCCATGATACCTTATTCCACATACATTGTCAGCCATGATACCTTACATCACAGAAAATAGTCATGTCAGCCAAGATACCTTATTCCACATAAAACAGTCATGTCAGCCATGATACCTTATTCCACATACAACAATCATGTCAGCCAAGATACCTTATTCCACATATATTAATGTCAACCATACCTTTTTCCACATACATTAATATCAACCATGATACCTTATTCCACATACATTGTCAGCCATGATACCTTATTCCACATACAACATTCATGTCAGCCATGATAGCTTATTCCACATACATTAATGTCAGCCATGATACCTTATTCCACATACATTGTCAGCCATGATACCTTATTCCACATACATTGTCAGCCATGATACCTTACTCCACATGCAACATTCATGTCAGCCATACCTTATTCTACATACATTCATGTCAGCCATGATACCATATTCCACAAACTTCATGGCAGCCGCAATACCTTATTCCACATACATTGTCAGCCATGATACCTTATTCCACATACTTCATGTCAGCCACAATACCTTATTCCACATACATTAATGTCAGCCATGATACCTTATTCCACATACATTAATGTCAACCATGATATCTTATTCCACATACATTAATGTCAACCATGATACCTTATTCCACATACATTAATGTCAGCCATGATACCTTACTCCATATACAACATTCAAGTCAGCCATGATAGCTTATTCCACATACAACATTCATGTCAGCCATGATAGCTTATTCCACATACAACATTCATGTCAGCCACAATACCTTATTCCACATACATTAATGTCAGCCATGATACCTTATTCCACATACTTCATGTCAGCCACAATACCTTATTCCACATACATTAATGTCAGCCATGATACCTTATTCCACATACATTAATGTCAACCATACCTTATTCCACATACATTAATGTCAGCCATGATACCTTATTCCACATGCATTAATGTCAACCATACCTTTTTCCACATACATTAATGTCAACCATGATACCTTATTCCACATACATTGTCAGCCATGATACCTTATTCCACATACAACATTCATGTCAGCCATGATAGCTTATTCCACATACATTAATGTCAGTCATGATAGCTTATTCCACATACATTAATGTCAGCCAGACCTTATTCCACATACATTGTCAGCCAGACCTTATTCCACATACAACATTCATGTCAGCCATGATACCTTATTCCACATACAACATTCATGTCAGCCATGATACCTTATTCCACATACAACATTCATGTCAGCCATGATACCTTATTCCACATACATTCATGTCAGCCATGATACCTTATTCCACATACAACATTCATGTCAGCCATGATACCTTATTCCACATACAACATTCATGTCAGCCATGATACCTTATTCCACATACAACATTTATGTCAGCCATGATACCTTATTCCACATACAACATTCATGTCAGCCATGATACCGTATTCCACATACAATAATATCAGCCATGATACCTTATTCCACATACAATAATGTCAGCCATGATACCTTAGCCTGCTCTGCCTGTTTTGGGCTCCTTTTCCAAAAATATATTTACCATACGTCCTAAGTGCATCCGTGAGGATATAGTTCTTCTCATTAGTGAAGCTCTCTTTCCTGTGTCTCATTCCCTGATGCTATAACATCTTTTCACTAGAAAAAAACCCTGGCTATGGTGAATCAACTGTACTTTTTTGTTGCATTTTTATTGTGTTAATTGTTCACCTGGGTTACATGTAAGAATGTGCACAATGAAATGGAGGCCTATGACCTGAATGTAGATTGGAAGGATGGGGAAAAGAGAATGACAAGTAATGTACTGATAGCTTTCTCCCTAAAATGCAGTATGTCTGTCTGGACCTTGCTCCAGAGAATTCCCATTGACATGTACTGCAGTGTGCAGTAAACACCTACATTGATGTTAAGCTACTGAATATTGACAAAGCCTGCTGTTTTATACAGCATGCCAGTAACAGGTAAAACACTACTGTAATAAAAGCTAGTCCTGAAGATGTCACAATTAAATCCCATGTAAACAGCTGTTTCATCCTATCTGTACCTTTCCTACACCATCTGCTTTAGTCCTCATTTGCTGTCAATCCATGCAGAAACATGGTGCCCAGTGGTGGTCAAAATGGTTACATTAAAAAAACTTTAAGAAAGTTTGTACATTTAATAAAGTTTTGTGCAAATAGGGCATTTCAGTGCTGAGTTCAATGAATCATGCTACTCTGCATCTGTGCAATGCATTTGTAGGTAACTTTGTACTTCTCTGGATAAGCCACAAAAAGCTCATGCAGGTACATCCAAACTCTTTCTACCCAAGTTTTCTGGTGTGGAGTGGGTACACATGAAACTCTTCTGTCAATGTTCCCAGTTTCTGATGCCCATCAATTACCAGCGGAGGGTGTTAGCTGCCTGACTGGGTGATGTCACACCTCAGTGCATGTGGCTAAAACTGCAGTAGTCTCAATTTCATATCTACTTCTTCATTCCAGTTCATACCTGGCAGAGACATTGTAGTCTCTCAGAGCTCAGGGTAGGGCCTCAAGCTGGTATGACAAGGAAAACAAAACCTTCCTTCACCTCCTGCAGTCACCACACAGGGAGACATGGGAGGCCAAGGGTGCAAGCCCATTTAAAAAAATAGAGGTGTGGTCCCAGCTGGGGAATAAACTGTCATCACTCACTGGTACCTCCCCTTCTCCTGGTAAACAATGCAGGCATAGGTATGATGACTTACAGCTGAGGATAGCCAACCAGCTTGCTGGACAAGTCGCAGATGCTCTGGAGAGAAGGCCACAGTTCTATAGTAAGCAAGGCATTTCCATTTCTACTGCAATATTTAATATGACTTATGATCTAGGTTTATTTAAACACTGTGGAGCTTACTAAAAATGTTATGGCACTGTAAATCTGTCATACTTACTATGTTGTGAGCTTGAGTATTGCACAAGTTACAATGTGTGTCCACATCCTTTGTATAATGTCAACATGTAGAACTTAACAGCTAACTTGTACTGCATTTTAATGCATATGCACATACCAATAATGCATTGGACCAGTAATTGCACTTTGACGTGAAGCATTACCACTGATGTTGCCTGCTGCAACATTACCATCTTGACAATTCAGATCATTTGATGAAATTTTCAGTCAGAAATGTGTTTACCTGTCTCATAATTTATTTGGAACATTAATAACTGTTACTGCAGCAGCTTTGTGTAAGGTAGGTAGCATGATATTGACAATGAATTGGAAATTTCCAGAAGTCTTTTCAACTTCTGCAAATCATACCTTTAGGAGCGACAGACACACACACACACACACACACACACACACACACACCTCAGTGGCAGGGGGCTGAGGGATTCATTCAGTTACCTGCTGGTTATGACTTTTGCTGCTATGCCAGCTTTGATGTTTATGCCTTTGAGTAATACATTTTTAGAGGCGTGCCTACTGTTGTAATGTTCTGATTTACAATAATACTAGAAACTTCTTTTCAGCCACAACCATAATTCAAAACTCTGGCCTTCCTGACATTGCTGCTTTTGCAATTTTGAAGACTGCTAAAGTTTTCCACCAATAAGTGGATTAACACTTCAGTCCCCCCCTCCCTCACCAAAGGTATATGCTGCTTTTAAATATATTCATTGCAGAAGTTGAGATTTAATTTCATAAGTAATGCATTCCTTCCTTTGTTAAAACTGAAACTGCTGAAATGTCCCAGTCAAGAGAAAAGTGTTCCTGCTGTGAATAAAAATAAATGAACTTCGCAATAAGCACAGGAACACAGCGGCTTAAATCTTCTCAGAATGTCAGTTATACAGGATATATCCAGCTCACCCAAAAGAACAATAGCTCCACAGAATGTAAAAGGGAACGTTCTTTATTGTAAGACCAGTAAGCGCTTTCACCCTTGAAGGGCTTCTTCAGACTGTACAAATTAATTAAAAGGCACAGCCCTTAAATAGTCAGTTCAATTAAAAATAATTAAACAATTAAAATTCAATACTGAAGTATTTTAAAAATACAGAATAACAATTCAGAGACCTAATGGTGTGGTGACATCATACC
This sequence comes from Protopterus annectens, assembly GCF_019279795.1. Classification (NCBI taxonomy): domain Eukaryota; kingdom Metazoa; phylum Chordata; order Ceratodontiformes; family Protopteridae; genus Protopterus; species Protopterus annectens. The sequence goes on along the minus strand of NC_056732.1, from coordinate 1,833,375,465 downwards.
TGAAACAGCATTATAATATACAACAGTTCTATTTGATGCTTGTAAAAAATATAAAGGATATATATAACATGGCATGACATCCCTCTACATCTCTAAAACTAGTTTAAACATTGTTTGTAACATTTTTACTTCCTTATAATGCTTGCAATGTTATCCATAGGCCACCAGATGGTGTTATAACTTAATATCCTAATAGGCCTGATACACTTTTCAACTGAGAGTTAGCACACAATCATTTTCAACTGATACTAGTAAAAATACAAAATAACAATTCAGAAACCTAATGGTGTGGTGACATCATACCTGAAACAGCATTATAATATACAACAGTTCTATTTGATGCTTGTAAAAAATATAAAGGATATATATGGCATGGCATAACATCCCTCTATATCTCTAAAACTAGTTTAAAGATTGTTTGTAACATTTTTACTTCCTTATAATGCATGCAATGTTGTCCATAGGCCACCAGATGGTGTTATAACTTAATGTCCTAGTAGGTATAATACACTTTTCAACTGAGAGTTAGCACACAATCATTTTCAACTGATACTAGTATGAAAAATGTGTTATAATTAACTAGGAAATACATACTAGTAGATATATAAAATCATATGTCATATCATATGTCCGGTTTGTGAAAAAGTAATAAACAATGTTGAGTTCGTGAAAAACAGAATATGAGGCATAAATATACTTAGTTAAAAACTATAATTCTAGACCCTATTGCATCTGGGTCCTGTCAAAAATAGAATACCCATAGGTTAAACAATCTAAAAATGGTATTGTAAATAAAAGAGATTTTTTATACATATATATACGATAATTATCAATGTTTTGAAGCTCTACCTAGCCTCCTTTTCTTAAGGAAGGGGTAAATGTTAATTTTGTCATTCAGACCTGGAGGGTGGTCAGATTTACATCGAATAATCCACCTGGTTTCATATTCTAAAGTAAGTGTCTCCACATCCCCTCCTCTTAACGTGGGAGTAATACTTTGTATAACAAAAAAGGTAAAAGTATGCCCATCCCCTCTGTTTTTAACGTGTTTAGCCAGGGCATTCCGTTCATCTCCTGTTCTTATACTGTAATTGTGTTCCCTTATTCTCTCTCTTAGCTGTCTATTTGTTTTTCCTATATAGAAACAATTACAGGAACCACACTGGGCCAAATAGACCACATTATCTGTTCTACAAGTGGTGCCTGTTAAAAAGGAGAAGGTTTGTCCTGTAATTGGTGATGTGAACTGTACATCAGTGTTGATGTAGGTGCATTGATTACAGCTGTTGCAAGGAATAGTGTTAGTATTGGGAGTTAGATGTCTACTTGTAAGTTTGTGACATAATGTTCGCTTCAAATTGGGCTTATTCTTATAGTTAAATCTGGGTTGTTCATCAATTAGGTTAATGATATCATTGTCTAATCTTAACAAATGCCAATGGTTAGTTAGTATGTTTTTAATCTCACTAACATCTTTTGTGTAATATAAAGAAAAACTAACCTTTGAGTCTTTATCATCTCCATTAGTATCATCTTCCTTTTCTATACCTGCTCTACTGGAGAAGTATGGGCGAGCTCTTGTACTTCTTAACCCTTGCACTTCATCTATTGCTTTATCCACATCTCTCACATCATAGGATCTTTGTAGTAGTCTACCTTTCAGTCCTTCAACCTCATTATCAAAGCCTATCTCCGCTGCTGCAACGGCAGCACTTCGAAGCATGCATCAAGAAACGGATCATCCCCAGAGGGTTACGTGTTTTAAAAATGCCCACCACAGGTAACCTTTTTCCAGAGCTTTTGTTGAAGTGGCAAAAAGTAAATATAGACTTAAGCTTCAACTACATGAAGCTTTTGATAGACTTTCATAGAACCGAAGAGGAAATGTTAAGGGAGAAAGTAACTGCTTTACATACATCAATCATTGCTAAATATAAAACTCCAAGAGCAATGATAGGCCTGGACAGATTGATGGACAATGTGCTTTTGTTTGAAACAAGACTGTTCAATATAAAGAAAACTAAGATCGAGAGAGACACTACGGACTTTAAAACGCCATGTCTTCACTTGGCCTAGGACGACTAGAGACAGCAGTACCAGGAGAGCAGCACCTGGGGCTAAGGTGAATGTTGACAATGCCACTGTTAATTCTGAACAGGACACAGTTATTATTGATCCCACTAATGATAAAGGGGCTATAGATACTATATTGGACACCAATAATATTGCCAACATAACTGAAAGGTCTGCTAATAATGTGAATTTATATCCAACTGTTGTGCAAAATAAAAGAAATAGTAGGCAATGTGATAATAGTTTTAATATGTCTAGCTCTAATGTTATGGGCATTGTAAATAACATTAACACAAAGAATGCGAATATGCCAATAGTTAAGAAGAAAGTGACAACAGCTGAACATGAGAAAGATAGTGAAATTAAGATTCTTTCGCAGGAAGTCCCTTTCCCCATACAGTCCCCCCTGCTCAGGGGGCGTTCGCGCTCAATGAGCAGGGGACGACAGAAAAGGAAGTTCATAGAGCCAAATCAAGTAGGTCCTACACTCAAGAAAATGTGGACCAAGACAGGGAATCCTTAGTAATAAATCTATCATGCAAGGAGCTCAGCCCTGAGGAGAAATTAGTACTAGGAAAGGGCTTATCATTTATACCTAGTCAAATGAGCGAACACACTGACACTGTAATAGATGTGAAAATGTTTGTTAGAAGTCTGCAATTAAGACTTGATTTTGGTCAAATTGACAGAGACCGAGTCATGAATAATTTTAAACCTGTGAGTACTTATTCTCCAGCCTTAAATCCTGTGATTGACACATATACCAGGTTAGTTGAGAAAGATTTGCATGACTATTACTCAGCTAGAAGATCAAAACACTGCAGAAAATTTAGTAAAAATAATCTGACTTTTAAACAGAGGAGAGCCCTACAAGACTTGAAACAAGATGTTAATATTATAATAGCACCAGCAGACAAGGGAGGACCATTGGTAGTGATGGACACTGAACATTACCTTAGAAATATGGTTGATATGTTGAACAACAATGGAAGTTATTTAGGATTGGACATTAATGAGGTAATTGTAAGAATTTTCAGGGTCTATGACACTTTAGATGATTTATTAAAAAGTAATCTGATTAAGAAAGATTTTTATAGATTTCTCAAGGTTGACCATCCATTAATTCCTATCTTAAAAGGACTTCCTAAAGTACATAAAGGATTAGAGAACCCCCCTATGAGACCCATTGTCTCAGGACGTGGATGGCTGACAGAACCCTTCTCCCTTTTTGTAGAATACCATCTCAGAACAGTATTGGAGAGCAATGTGAACATCTTAAAGGATAGTAAACAGTTTCTACTCGAACTATATGAATTCCTATCAAAAGAAAATACTGAAGAATACTTGTTAGTCACTTTGGACGTGAAAAGTCTTTTCACGGTTATACCCAATGATGTGGGTATTAATAGTGTCTCCAATTACCTTAGACAACATGCAGACATGGACATTCAGTTTATAGAGTTACTAACTATGTTCCTAGAAATTATTTTAGAGAATAACATCTTTATCTTTAATGAGAATCTGTACATACAAAATGATGGCGTAGCTATGGGCACGCCATGTGCCAATAGCTACGCCAACATAGTCATGGCCCAATGGGAGAATGAAGAACTGTTTCACCTTCCTTCCTTTATGAACAATGTTGCATTCTATAAGAGGTTTGTAGACGACCTCTTTTTAGTTTGGAAAGGAAATGAAAATACCTTGCTAGAATTTGAAAAGGACATCAATGGTCTAACACATTTTTTGAAGTTCACCATGTCTTATTCTTCAGAACACATTTCTTTTTTGGATGTTAATGTAATGAAATTAAGTAATGGAATTATAAATACTTCTGTGCACAGGAAGATGTGTTTCAGAAATTCCATTTTACATAGAAATAGTATGCATCCTAAGCATATCTTCGATAATGTAATTAAGGGACAACTAATGAGAGCATCTAGGCTCAACCCCACGGAGATAGGCTTTGATAATGAGGTTGAAGGACTGAAAGGTAGACTACTACAAAGATCCTATGATGTGAGAGATGTGGATAAAGCAATAGATGAAGTGCAAGGGTTAAGAAGTACAAGAGCTCGCCCATACTTCTCCAGTAGAGCAGGTATAGAAAAGGAAGATGATACTAATGGAGATGATAAAGACTCAAAGGTTAGTTTTTCTTTATATTACACAAAAGATGTTAGTGAGATTAAAAACATACTAACTAACCATTGGCATTTGTTAAGATTAGACAATGATATCAGTAACCTAATTGATGAACAACCCAGATTTAACTATAAGAATAAGCCCAATTTGAAGCGAACATTATGTCACAAACTTACAAGTAGACATCTAACTCCCAATACTAACACTATTCCTTGCAACAGCTGTAATCAATGCACCTACATCAACACTGATGTACAGTTCACATCACCAATTACAGGACAAACCTTCTCCTTTTTAACAGGCACCAACTGTAGAACAGATAATGTGGTCTATTTGGCCCAGTGTGGTTCCTGTAATTGTTTCTATATAGGAAAAACAAATAGACAGCTAAGAGAGAGAATAAGGGAACACAATTACAGTATAAGAACAGGAGATGAATGGAATGCCCTGGCTAAACACGTTAAAAACAGAGGGGATGGGCATACTTTTACCTTTTTTGTTATACAAAGTATTACTCCCACGTTAAGAGGAGGGGATGTGGAGACACTTACTTTAGAATATGAAACCAGGTGGATTATTCGATGTAAATCTGACCACCCTCCAGGTCTGAATGACAAAATTAACATTTACTCCTTCCTTAAGAAAAGGAGGCTAGGTAGAGCTTCAAAACACTGATAATTATCGTATATATATGTATAAAAAATCTCTTTTTATTTACAATACCATTTTTTAGATTGTTTAACCTATGGGTATTCTATTTTTGACAGGACCCAGATGCAATAGGGTCTAGAATTATAGTTTTTAACTAAGTATATTTATGCCTCATATTCTGTTTTTCACGAACTCAACATTGTTTATTACTTTTTCACAAACCGGACATATGACATGACATATGATTTTATATATCTACTAGCATGTATTTCCTAGTTAATTATAACACATTTTTCATACTAGTATCAGTTGAAAATGATTGTGTGCTAACTCTCAGTTGAAAAGTGTATTATACCTACTAGGACATTAAGTTATAACACCATCTGGTGGCCTATGGACAACATTGCATGCATTATAAGGAAGTAAAAATGTTACAAACAATCTTTAAACTAGTTTTAGAGATATAGAGGGATGTTATGCCATGTTATATATATCCTTTATATTTTTTACAAGCATCAAATAGAACTGTTGTATATTATAATGCTGTTTCAGGTATGATGTCACCACACCATTAGGTTTCTGAATTGTTATTTTGTATTTTTACTAGTATCAGTTGAAAATGATTGTGTGCTAACTCTCAGTTGAAAAGTGTATCAGGCCTATTAGGATATTAAGTTATAACACCATCTGGTGGCCTATGGACAACATTGCAAGCATTATAAGGAAGTAAAAATGTTACAAACAATGTTTAAACTAGTTTTAGAGATGTAGAGGGATGTCATGCCATGTTATATATATCCTTTATATTTTTTACAAGCATCAAATAGAACTGTTGCATATTATAATGCTGTTTCAGGTATGATGTCACCACACCATTAGGTCTCTGAATTGTTATTCTGTATTTTTAAAATGCTTCAGTATTGAATTTTAATTGTTTAATTATTTTTAATTGAACTGACTATTTAAGGGCTGTGCCTTTTAATTAATTTGTACAGTCTGAAGAAGCCCTTCAAGGGTGAAAGCGCTTACTGGTCTTACAATAAAGAACGTTCCCTTTTACATTTTGTGGAGCTATTGTTCTTTTGGGTGAGCTGGATATATCCTGTATAACTGACATTCTGAGAAGATTTAAGCCGCTGTGTTCCTGTGCCTATTGCGAAGTTCATTCCTTCCTTTGTGGAAAAAAAATATATATATATATATATATATATATATATATATATATATATATATATATATATATATATAGCATTTTGTATTGCAGGATGCAATCTTTGGCTACTTACTTAGTAAGTTATTTTACTTACAGTTACAAGTTTACATGTTTCACATGCTAACACAGGAATTTGGGAGGCAGGGGGGGGTCGACGACATCCAAATTTCCAACTCTGCACTTAATCCGGTAACAGATAACGTGGGGAAAAGATTGCACATATTAGGCCACACTATAACAGCTGCACTTAGCAACATTACGTACACTGTACAGATAAATAGGTTCATAGGTTCGTACTAGGCTATCGGCCCTAGGGCCTATACAAGCCTAGCCATAATAATTCCCTGTCTATTTCTTCCCACAGTATTTACTTAAATGATTTGAAATCATTCTCATTGTACAAATTAGGCCACACTATAACAGCTGCACTTAGCAACGTTACATACACTGTACAGATACATGATTTGAAATCATTCTCATTGTACAAATTAGGCCACACTATAACAGCTGCACTTAGCAACGTTACATACACTATACAGATAAATGATTTGAAATCATTCTCATTGTACAAATTAGGCCACACTATAACAGCTGCACTTAGCAACGTTACGTACACTGTACAGATAAATGATTTGAAATCATTCTCATTGACCCCCTCTATCAGTATAACAGCTGCACTTAGCAACGTTACATACACTGTACAGATACATGATTTGAAATCGTTCTCACTGATCCCCACCATTTTCTCTTACTGCCACAGCCTCTGATGAGATCAGAGATGACCAAGGCCCTTTTCCTGAGGGGGCAAGCAAGCCTGCTTCCCCAATCCTGTGAGTAGAGTTTGTCATAAATAAAGATAAAAATTATTAATAAAAAATAAATGTTAAATTTTATCTTTTCATAGTGAGAACAAATAAAAGTACTCAGGAAATGCAGATTACTTCTGTTATTAGGGGTTATGTTACTAGTATATCACTAATACATGAAATCCAGCATTCCAAACTAATTACTGAGTGCACAAAAATAAATAATGACACCAATTAAGTATTCCAGAAATTAAGTTAATTCTTCAGTTAGTAACATAAATATATCAAATGCTGCAGTGTAAACATTCCACTACATGCACCTGTATATATCAGTTAATATTGCTACAACAATTAATTATATATTTCATTACTGTCAGTTAAAAAGTACTGAATAAAAATATTACTGCTATAATTTTTCTCTGTGAAATAAAAACATTTGCAAAGAAATAATTATGAGTCATTTTCTTGTCTCCTTCCTCAGATCTAGCAAAGTCTGTGGCTCCTTGACCACAGTCGAGTGAAAGAGAAGTCACCATCATCCCCCACCTGTCCTGGATCTGTTCTACAAGATAGGAGTGGTCACTCCACCCCTGTGGACATCCCACAGCATGGCAGCCTGCAAAGCCACCATTCTGAGCTTCAGGACACTAAATTACTGTACTTGCTATCTTTTTGGTGTTTTCAGTATTTTTTTTTGTTTATTTAATTGAATTTAATAACTTTTTTGCAGTTTGCACAGATAAACTTGCTGTCTTTATGTCTGATCTGTCACTTGGCTGTTTAAAGTACCTGAATGCACTCCATTCTAGTTAATCTAAATTGCTGCATTCATACATTTACCTTGATGTGTAGACTGCTGTGTACACGTGTTGGTACTTTTCTGCTATTCAGCAAACACCCTTACATGGTGCTGCTCAGTCCTCCAACATGAAGACATGCAGCACTGTGAGGGTTAGCCCTGTGGCCATGCTGAGTGCTAATCAGGCATTCAAGGGGAGAAGACTATGCCGGTAAGATATGTGCTGTCTCCCAGGAACCACCCCCAAGAATGCATCTACATGGCAGAGTGATTCAGGAAAGTGCTTGGCCTTGTAGATCAACACGGTCATCCCCACCATGCTGCAGTAGTGAGCATGGTCAAAAAGCTGTGTTCAACCTCAAACACGAATGTGGTGGGTGAAACCACTAGACACCAGGGTGTACTTAAAAGTACCATAACAGCACAAACATCAAAATGGGGCTCTGGGGTTGGGGGAATCACTTGGCACCAGGAATTAAGGTTTAAATTGCCATACAAGCACCAATGTTACTATGGGGATCAGGGGTGGGAAAAAGTACAGTTGTGTACACCTACCATAAATGTAGATGTTCGAGTGTCTTCACTGTTGCAGTCATGACTGTAGGGTTCTCCTCTGCCGGCAGGCAGTCCTCGGTCGGCCAGAATCCCAAAGTCTGGTTCCGGCGTCAGCTGTTCAACCATGCTCCCTGACGTCAGAGTGCCAGGAGTACAAAGCTGACAGCCGACGCCATCTTCTCCAGTTTTTCTTGCCCAAGATGTCAGGAGTCCCAAAAGGAGAAAGGTCCCAAAACCTTTGCAAATACACCTCAGAAGAATGGTGAAGAAAGGAACCACACAAAAGTAAAAATAAGAGGGGACAGGAGGGAGGAACAGACTGCAACAGTGAAGACACTCGAACATCTACATTTATGGTAGGTGTACACAACTGTACTATGTTCATCGTGTTTCACTGTTGCAGTCATGGCTGTAGGGTAGAATCCCAAAGCTGAAAGAAAGGGAGGTGGTCATAAAAAAGAAGGGGCGGCAAAAAGGCCCTGCAAGACTGCAGAGGCAAACCTGCCCTAGACTTAGAGTAGAGAGGTAGATTGTAGTGCATAGAAAAAGTATGCACTGAACTCCAAGTTGCAGCTTCCAAAATGTCTTTGGTAGGAACTCCCCTGAGGAAGGCTGCAGAAGTGGCAGCAGCTCTGGTGGAATGAGTCCGTATACTCCCTGGGATTTGCTTTCCATGGTGTGAATAACAAAATCTGATTCCATAAGCAATCCATTTAGAAGTGGTCTGTTTTGAAATGGCTTTACCTTGGGAACTTGAAGCATAAGAAACAAACAATTGTTCTGATTTTCTGATAGCCTTGGTTCTGTCCAGGTAAAAATGTAGTTGTCTGTGTACACCCAAGGAATGTAAGATCCTTTCCCCTTTATTTTGAGGAGTGGGGGAAAAGGTTGGAAAGTGGATAGTTTGATTTAAAGCCACTTTGGAAACCACCTTAGGCATGAAGGTAGGATTAGTCCTCAAAGATACCCTGTCTTGATGAAAAATAATATAAGGTTCCACAGCCATAAGAGCTTGTAACTCTGAAACTCTCCTGGCAGAGGTTAGGGCTAACAAGATAGCTGTTTTCCAAGACAAAAACTTGATGTCAGAAGAGGCAGCAGGCTCAAAAGGAGGCAAGGTTAGTTTTTCCTAAACATAGTTGAGATCCCAAGCAGGAATGGGAGGAGATCTAGGAGGTCTTAAGTTCTTAGCACCTCTGAGAAACTGTCTCATGAGCTGGTGGGAAAAGATGGGAGGGTCTGTATTATAATGAGCAGAAATAGCAGAAGCATGTATCTTAATGGAAGAGAAAGAGAGACCCTTTAAATTGATATGCAGGTGCTTCTGATCCTTTGTCCAACGGCCCTGCAGACAGTTGCCCTGAAAATGGGCTCCCCAAGCATAATCCGAGGCGTCCGTGGTTAGAAACTGAGTGGCAGGAGGCAGACGGAAGGGTTTCCCTTTGTTTAGAGCACATGCCCTGGACCACCAAAGAAATTCCTTTTGAAGGCAAGGAAGGACGGAGATCAGTATGTCTAAACTGTCGCAATGGTGAGACCATATACTTTTTAGGTACCACTGTATTTTCCTCATGAGTAGTCTTGCATATGGTACGAGAAGGATGCAGGAGGCCATGTAACCCAAAGCCTGCAGGAATTTCCTTGCAGATAGCTGAGTTAAAGTTGCCAAGGTTTTGAAAGTTGAAGCCAGCTGTAATTGTTTTTCGGATGTCAGAAATGCCATCTGGGTTGTGGTGTTTAGAAGAGCACCCAGAAAAGTTATCTGTTGTGATGGTGTCAAATTTGACTTTTTTATGTTTACAGAGAATCCCAGGAACTTGAGGAGGTTCTGTACAAATTCTAGATGCTGGAGTAAGACATCCTTGCTGTCTGCCTGAATTAGACAATCGTCCAGATAAGGGTAAATTTGAATTCCCTTGAGTCTGCAGTAAGCTACTACTGGAGCCAGGCATTTGGTGAAGACCCTGGGCACAGCAGACAATCCAAAGGGCAGCACAGAGAATTGAAAGTGCCTCGATCCGGCCTTGAACCCGAGGTATTTTCTGCGATCCTGCCTGATGGGAATGTGTAAATATGCCTCCTTTAAATCCAAAGTTACCATCCATGCATCTTTGGACAGCATTGGAAGTAGCTGCTGTAGAGTAAGCATCTTGAATTTTGGAATCTCTAGAAAGGTGTTCAAGACCGACAGATCCAGAATGGTCTCCATGAGTTTTGCTTCCTGGGGACTAGAAAGAGCCTTGAGTAAAAACCTTGTCCCATCTCTGAAAGTGGAACCAGTTCTATGGCATTCATAGCCAAAAGAGCTTCCACCTGGTTTAAGGCCTCCGTCCATTGATGTTTTGGAAGGTCTGGCAGTCCGCTTGGCCTTGGCAAGGTATGAAAATGGAAATTGTAACCTCTTAAAACCACATCCAAAACCCACTTGTCTTGGGTTATTTGAGTCCAATTTTGATAAAAAAGAGAAAGTTTTCCTCCGAGAGGGGCTTCCAGGCAAGAAGTTCCTGTAGCCCAACAGAGAGAGTCATTGAGTTTGTTTCCTTTGAGTTTGGTGACCTGTCCTCTCCTCCCCTAGGGGTGGAAGCAGTCCACTGTCTTGGTCTATAAGAAGCTTGTGTTTGAGGCCTTCCTCTGGAGCGTCTATATCTACCCCTCTGAGGCCTGTCTGAAGTGGGAAAGGACCAATTTTTTGAAGGCCAATTCCTGCTGAATCTAGGTGGCTGTACTTGTTCATAGGTTCATAGGTTTATACTAGGCTATCTGCCCTAAGGCATTTATAAGCCTAGCCCAGAGTTTTTGTGGCTTACGCCACCCTTTATGTTAAAAAATACTGTGCCCATTAGTTTGCTGTGCCTCTGTCCAGCAGTGACACAGAGATGATTCCCGGGGTAAACCTACGATCTCCCATCCACCGGTCAAGATTTCTCTTGAACAAAGCATGCGAGGTGCTCTGCCTCACATGGACCGGGATTTTATTCCACAACATAGGGAGTCTCTGGGTGACAAATCTATCCCTCCAGCATGTCCTATTTATATCCGTGCTAAGGTTTAAGTCGCTTGCTCTAGTGGATCTGGTAGATTTGGATTTTTTGAGGTGGAGCATGCCCATTAATTCCGGGTTGGACATGGCCTTGTATGTCAGGCACAGGTCACCTCTGAGCAGACGGTATGCGACTGAATAGAGCTGGAGTTTCTTCAGTCTGGCAGCATATGACAGATTTTGGAGTCCCTTTATCCTTTTGGTGAGGAACTTTTGGGGTCTCTCCAATTGCTGCAGGTGTCGGGTGAAATACATCCCGAATGGGGCATTGTACTTGATCATTGGTGTGATAAGTGAAGAGTACAGGGGAACAATAACCTCACTTGATCTGGATGTGAATCCCTTCATGATCAGGTGGGCAATGTAGAAGGTTTTTCTAACCACTTTAGCAATGTGAGTGTCAAAAGAAAGGCCACTGTCAACCTGGGTCCCCAGGTCCCTGATAACCTCTTCTGTGCTTAGTGGATTGCCACCTATATGGTAGCCTGGAGTTACCTTGTTTTTCCCGAAGGGTATGACTATACATTTTTTGGCATTTAACTTCAGGCCATGGCTCTGGCACCAGCTATCAGTTTCCGTGAGACCCCTCTGAAGGATATCTGTGTCCGATGTACTTTCCACTATGGCTCCCAGTTTGCAGTCATCTGCAAACTTTGTCAGCTATAGTCCTCCTATGTTAGCCTGTACTTCTGAGAAGTAGATGCCGAACAACAGGGGGGCCAAGGACTGAGGCCTGTGGGACACCACTTGTGACCGGCTTGGAGTCTGACATGGCGCCAGCTACTCTAACCCTGTGGGTTCTGTCCTTTAGCCAGTTTGCAACCCATCTTGTGACATATGGGTTTACATTTAAGCTGGTAAGTTTCTCTATAATACCCGAGTGGGGTATTGTGTCGAAAGCTTTTGCAAGGTCAAGATAGGCTGTATGGACTGCCTTTCCCTCATCACTGGCCTTGGTGACTGTTTCGAAGAAGTCGACCAAGTTCAAAAGGCATGATCTGCCCTTGACAAAGCCAAACTGGGTCGGGTCCAATGTCTGCAAGTCCCCTATGTCTTTGTTTAGGAGTTCCATTATGATCCTCTCCATAGCTTTGCAGACCAGGCTTGTTAAGCTTATGGGGCGGTAATTACCATGGTCCGTAGAGGCACCGCCTTTGTGGAGTGGGACCAGAGTTGCCGTACGCCAATCCTTGGGCACGTATCCTGTGGTAAGGCTAAGATTAAACAGCTGCCTTATGTGCGGGTTTAGTTCCTCATTGAGTTCGTGTAGCACACAGCCGGGGACACCATCTGGTCCCATTGATGCTGTGTTTTTAGCTTTAGAGAGAGCAGCTTTCACCTGCGCATTGGAGATGTCTGGGAGGCTGCACTCCGCTGGGATAGTTATCTCTCCTTTTGGGGGGGAGAGGGGGGTGAAGTTTGCACTGAACCGGTCTGCCAGTATGTTGGCAATGTCTGTGGGTTCAGTGATTTTTGTATCATTTTGGATTAATTCTGAGCATATCTAGGAGTTTCCACCCAGGTTTCTAACATAGCTGAAGAAGGTCTTATGATTGTCTTTTGAATCTATGGCAATTTTTCTCTCAAAGTTGGCCTTGGATGATTTTAAGAGTGCTCGTATTTTTTTACTAATAATGATCAAAGGTGTCTTCTCTTTTATGGATTTTGCTCTATCATGTAACAGCTTTCTCTTCTTATTGTAAAGTTTGTTTATGGCTGGGGTCCACCAGACTGGACGTTTGCCCTTGGTGGAAAGAGTCTTGGTTTTATTAGGGATTGCCTGATCCATGCAGTCCTGGAGGTGTTCGTAGAAGGCATTTGTAAGGGCTTCCGCAGCTTGGGTTGTGGTTTCCACTGGCTCGGGGGCCTTGAAGGATACCACACCAGTCTTAAGTAGTGTGACGTTTGCTTTAGAGAAGTTCTTCACTGTGGTCTTTTTTGTTTGGGGTGGGGGCGGGATGTGGATATCCAGTTTGATTAGTTTATGATCTGATCTCACCAATGAGGGATATACTTCTGGTGTGGAGCATTTTGTCCCCATGTTTGTGATGATGAGAGCTAGTATATTTTCTCCGCTTGTGGGAACGGTGACTAGTTGTTCCATGGCATTTGAATTTATGAACTCCAGGAACCTTTGGGCTAGAAAGTTTGGGCTTGAGTAATGTTCCCAGTCTATATTCGGGTAGTTGAAGTCACCCAATATAATGGTGTTTGGAGATACATTTATACCCTCCAGTGTCTTCAGGAAGGCTGTGTGGGGTTCCTGAGTTTGAGAGGGTGGCCTGTAGCATGCTACAAATTGTAGAGCAGTTTTGCCTATGGTTAATTGCACCTGGATGGTTTCCGATGCCTTGTGCGTTGCCACCAACCTGGAGGTGTGGGTATCCTTGATGAATATGGATACACCCCCTCCTTTTGTGGTGTGGTCTGGGTTTTGGGGCCAGAACGCATGATATGAGGTAAAACCTGATAGTGCCGGGGTGCTCTCAGGAACCTTGAACCAGGTTTCAGTCACAGCACAGACATCGATGTTCTCCATACTGAGAAGGGCCTCGAGTGCGTGCATTTTGAGATTTAGACTTCTGGCATTGAGCAGCATTACCCTTAGTTTTTCCCATTTTTGTTTTCTAGGGTGGTAGGTTTAGAATTTGAGCCTTGCCTAAAAAAGGCACTACGGGGGTGGCAAGAGCCTTAGCCAATATCCGGAATCCCAGGGGTGACAGGTGCAAGCCGTCCCTTGCAAAGCAGCGTGGCTTGTCAAGCATGTCATCCCAGGCAGACAGACACTGGATCCCCTTTGAATGACACCAGAAATTAAGCCAATTGTTAAAGCTGATCATCTTGTCTCTATGTTGTGGCATCATTCTTGGTGAAGGAAGGATGCTGCTCAGGGTCAGGGTCATACCTGCCTGGGCTACATAATCAGAGAGCTCCTCTATGTCTCTTTTCATGTAGTCCAGAGAGGTACGTCTCAGGTTGTTCACACCAGCATGGACAATGACTGTGTCATATTTGTACTTGCTGTGGAGTGACCCGAGTGCTTGTGTTATGTGGCGGATTCTAGCGCCCGATAGGCAGCTTACTGTGACCCTCTCCTTGTTCAGCCTGGTGAGTGGGACGTCAGTGTGTCTGACTATGGAGTCACCTATGACAAGTATGTTTGGTGTTGTATTTGGCCTTAAGGGCTGTGACTGCTTTGCACACTGATTTTGTGTTTTATGTGTTGCCTGTGGTGTGTCATGAGGTGACGGTTGCTTGGGTGTCTGCTTTGGAGGCCTGTGCTGTTTAGGTAAATTTTTGCTCAGACCCTCCGAGTATGTCTTTGTGTGTTTATGTGTTTGATTCATTGTTGTGATAGCTTTATGTGAGACTGGTTTTGTGGTGTGTGTAGTTTCCTTCTCCTCCTGTCTGGTCTTGCCAGTCCTGAGTTGAGAGAGCTCAGCCTCCAGTTTGGCTAAATAACTGCATCTCTCGCAAGTATTTGTGTTATGTGGGAGGAGGAGAGGGTTGTCTGTGTACATGAGGCAATTGTAACATTGCCTCAATATTCCCAGATTCACCAACTGGACAGGAGAGGACGCCAGCATCTGGCCCTTCGACATGCTAGAAAAATTAAGAAGTTAGGTATGAGACTGAATAAGAGAGGACTTAGTAAGGAAGTGGGTACTCCTGGGGGGTTTTGCAAGTGAGGGACTTTGTATAATATAGAAGTGACAAGTGCTGAGCTTTTTTTTTTTTTTTTGAGAAAAAAAAAACTTTTAGGAACAAGTGCTGCGCTTTTTAGTCAAGGGATATACTGTTTAGGTTACTAGTACAGCAGTTCTAAGAGAAAAAATGAAGAACAGACTTTATGGAGCCAGATAAAGTTTAACCTTGTTAAACCGACGCTGCCCGATGCTGCTCTAGTGGCAACTCCGCACTAAATCGCTCTAAAGCACACTAAAGCGTGCTTGATAGCAGGGGCTGGAAAGAGCCAGGAATTGACCCAATACGGCCAATAAAACTACAGTTTCAAGTCAGTAACCACTCCCACGGGGGGGCAGGGGAGCTGCTCAATGTTTTTCACTGCCACTGATCAACAGAGAGACTTTCCTTTAGCCCAAGCAAAAATGGCCTCACAGAAACTTACAAACAGTTCAGGAACAGCAAGCCTGTAACTGAACTTTTTTAAATCTCAGAAAAGTGGGAAAAAAGCAAGATTTTTTGCATGGATTTCGCCTTATCCTCCATCTTTTTAATCACCTCTTCAGCTTTTGATCCAAACAAAACATTATGCTGAACAGGAGCATCGAATAATTTAGCCTTTACTTGTTCAGGCAAATTTTGTTCCTTTAGCCATGCATGCCTTCTAATGACCGTGCCGGAGGTAGCAGCCCTACAAGAAGCCTCCAAGGCATCAAATCCACAGTGTAAACCATGCTTCCCAACTTGTTCAGTGGCATGCAGTAAGTCATGTAATTCATTATCATCTGCACAGGCAGAAATGGAAGTAAGCTTTTGTTTTAAAACAGACAAGAGAAATTGCTGGTATTTCAGCATATGAAACTGACAGTTTAAAGCCCTAATGGAGAAAGTAGCAGAAGTGTACACTTTTTTGCCCCATCTTTCTAAGGCTCGAGAATCCTTTTCAGTAGGAATGGGATTTTTGGCAGAAGCGGCCTTAACTCCCTTAGGACCCTGAGAAATGGTTTCAGGGTCAGCAGAAGGGTTCTTGTATAAAAACTGGTGGGAATCAGGAACCCTGTAATATCTATCAGGCTTAACAGGAGCAGGAGGAAAAGAGTCAGGGGTTAAGTTAGCCTCCGAAAAGGCATCATCCACAATATCCAAAACAGGAGGAATAGCCAGGGGTCTATGTTGGGGAAGAAGAAGAAAATCCCTCAGTCTTTTCTTAGATTCCGAATACTCCTGTCCTTCCCAGTGGAAATTTTCCCTCATTTCATGCAAAGTTTCCCCAAAAGAGAAATCCTCAGGGGGAGAAGCTGAAGGAATGGATTCCTCAGCATCAGAATCCTCATAAGGAGGGAAAGAATATTCCTGGTCAGAAGAAGAAACTGAAGAAACAGACGCCTGATCAGAGGAATCATAATAAACATCCTGCCTTGGACTTTTATCTGGAGGGGGATGTGAACCCCTAATCATAGTAAGTAAATCCTCCGCCATCTTGAGTAACTGTTTCTGTGACTTGGGAGCCAGTTCAGAAGAGGCCTGTGTTGCAGTCTTTGATTTAGAAGGAGTCTTTGCCTTTGGCTTTGCCTTTATTAGAAGCTGAGTAGGCCTGAAAACCCCTTCGGAAGCCGGTACCTGCACAGCGGCTCCAGACCCATCCGAAGGAGCATTGTCCGAAGGTCCTGCAATAGAAATATTTAAAGGCCTGGTTGGCTCCTCATGAAAGTCCGTTTCGGCCATCGGTTCTGAAATGGCCGACGACAGGGGCTGCAAAAACACCTCACTGATGACGGCCGAACCTGAAGCTGGCTCCGTTTGTGCGCTATCATCAGATTTGTACCTCGGAGGCCTGTCTTTATCCTTGCGACGTTTGTGAACTCTGGTAGCCGGAACCGTATCTGACGACATTTTGTAGTTAAAGCGTCTACCGAAGTAATGAAAAGCAAAATCGTACCTTCGCTTAATTGTACGTTGATTGAATCTAGCACAAAACCGACAACTAGCTACGTCATGGTCAGGGCCTAAGCAAGGAATACAGTAAGAATGAAAATCCTTATGAGGTATTTGCTTCCCACATGAAATACAATTATTAACTTTTTCTGACATCGGAGTGGAGCAAGAAAAAAGTTTCCCCAACGGGGTACTTAGCTTTGAGTGGAAAAGAAAATCTTCGGACCGAAGTTTTATCAGAAAAAATTATCAGGAGTCAACCGACCGGCACTTGCGAACTGCTATCACCGCACGGCAAGAAAGACTAGAGAAGATGGCGTCAGCTGTCAGCTTTGTACTCCTGGCGCTCTGACGTCAGGGAGCATGGTTGAAAAGCCGATGCCGGACCCAGACTTTGGGATTCTGGCTGACAGAGGACTGTCTGCTGGTAGGGGAGAACCCTACAGTCATGACTACAACAGTGAAACACGATGAACATCCACTAGACCATCGGAAATATTTCAAGTGCCACGCTAGCCCCAATGTAAATATGGGGATTGGGAAGTGGGGGAATCATGCTCTACAGTGCAACAATGGCACCAATGTTACTACGGGGATCAGGGATGGGAGTTTCCACTAGACCACTGGGTATACTTTAAATGCCATGATGGCACCAACATTACTATGGCGACTGGAGGTGGGGGGTAGACTAGATACCCGGGATGATTTTCTAAGGTGCCATGCTGGTGCAGACATCTTAACGGGGATTGGAGAGTCAGGGCATACACTAAACCAGTGTTTCCAAAAGGTCCGGTGAATAAAATCTGGGGGTCCGAGAGCTCACTTGCACCCACCTGGATTTCGGGCATCATCCACCACCTGACCCACGTAAATGCATAAAGAAAAGCTGCGCTACCTATCCAAAATTTATTAAAAAAAAAAAAAAAAAAGACAAGAAAGAAACTTCTCTGTTTGCAGCTGATTAGCTTAATGTCCGCATTCACGGCTAAGCAGCTGTTTGCCCTTAGTTTTTAGATGAGAAGAAGAAGGAACAACTTCCATGTTTGCAGCTGACACTGAGCAGCTGCTCACTTGCCCTGTGTTTTCTGCCAGCAGTTAGAACTTGGAGGGAAATTTAAACAACTGTTCTGTTCCCTCCAAGTGAGACAAGTCCTGGATTTATGTTGGTTACTATATGTATATAGGTATGGGTATGCAGAGCTAACGATCGATCCGAACGATCTTGTTGACAGAACTTAAAAGGTATTTTTTTTTTTAATCCCAAGGCTTGAATAAGAAGCCTGAGTGTAGCTGAAAAGTGTGCACGTGCTTTTAGTTTGGCAGATTTACTTTGTACATTTGTAAACACAAGAAAAGAGAAGTTAGATTATTTTCAATTTTTGTTTTAATATTGCATACACATTTACATTTTGTGGTTTAAGCTGTCAGTTGTCCAGATTTTTGCCTTATTTGGTCTGTTCCTCATAAAATGGTGTTTTTTCTGGCAAATCTCTGGCAAATCATTGAGGACTGAATGAGTCTTATGAGCTTTGGATTTCATGTTTCAGAAAATTCGTACTAATACAAAACTTGTTGTTCTATCAACTTTCTAAGTTTATAAGAGCAATATTTAAAATGTATCCTTAATTTTGGACCTTTGTTCCCCCCATTATGACAGGCTCTGTCCATATTTCTTGCACTGAAAAGGTTGAGAGGTATTTCTGTGTGTATGTGTGCATGTGTGTGCATGTGTGTGTGTGTGTGTGTGTGTGTGTGTGTGTGTGTGTGTGTGTGTGTGTGTGTGTGTGTGTGTCTAAGAGGGAGGAAGGTAGAGGTGTGTGGGTGTGTGTGTAAGAGGGAGGGAGCCAGGCATGTGTGTGTGTAACAGGGAGGCAGGCATGTAGGTGTGTGTGGTCTGTATGTGTATGTTTATAAGAGGGAGGGAGACAGGAAGGTGTTTGTGTGTGTATGTTTCTGAGAGGAAGGAGGCAGGAAGGTGTGTGTGTGTGTGTAAGGAGGAAGGCAGGTGGGTTCGTATGTATGCGTGCAAGAGGGAGGGAGGCAGGCAGGCAGGCGTGTGTGTTTGTGTGTGTGTGTAAGAGGTAGGTAGCATGCCATTCAGTTATCCAGGTGTTTGCAGAATGTCCAGATTTTTGCCTCATATTTTCAGTCTGTTTCTAATAAAATTGTGTTTTTCTGTAAAATCCATGGCAAATCATTGAAGACTGAAGTCAGAAAATAATGGCCGACATTTGAGCTTTAGACTTCACAGTCTTCAGAAACTTCGTACTAATGCAAAACGTGCTGTTCTATTTAACTTTCTACCTTTATAAGAGCAATAATTAAAATGTGTCCTTAGTTTTGGCCCTCTGTCTCCCCATTATAACAGGTGCATTTTTCAAGGAATTTAGTTTCAAGTATATTTTCAAGTAACTGTGAGCTTCAAGGGAAGAGAAGTTTACTCCTGCTCATGCTAAGTCTGTTTACAATATGCAACTGCTTTGTTTAGCTAGCGGGCAAATGGTGTCTCAATTGTGGTACAGAATTTTAAAGCAATGTTAGTAGCACAACATGTAGCATACTTGATTTTAATGCAGAAGGCTGTGGGTTCTACTCCCACAGCATATTGATGGACTGCTGATACTGCATTGCATTTTTAGGGGGTGGGTACTGAAGTCCTGAATATGTCCTCCTTTGGATGAGATGCCTAGTAACTATGAACCTGTTTTCAGTTCGTCATCCATGCAATATTACCAGCTTACCATTTTTTTAATGTTGCATAAATCGACAATTTATCCTTCAAGGGGAGCAGGCCCTGAATTTGCAGATGAAACACTGAAATAAAGTTGTTTGCTAGCAGTAACCTTTTTATTAGTTACAGATCTCTGTAAGGTGAAATTATTCACATGACTTTTACTTCTGCAGAGACTGTGCATATTGACTGATACTGGTGGATTGTAATGACAGAAGTCCGAGTGGCCTTTTATGGTTGAAATGCTCTAAATTGGGCAGTCTTGTCATTATTGGTTCATATGTTTCGTTTCATTGCTTACTGGAAAAATTTGCAAAACTGTACATTTAAACCACGTACTACCAAGCGGTGCTGTAGTATACAAGGGCTACAATTTAATTATTGTGTATTAAAATTTAATTATACAAATAGGAAGGTGAATCAAAGAACTTGTGCATAGTCCGAAAAATGTTTGCAAAGGACCTGTGCTTTGAAAACAGCCCAAAGGTAATCTTAATCCGCCACTGACCAGATGCATTTTCTTTGAATGTGGGTTTCAGTGCTGTTTCACTCAATGTGAGTTTCAAAGGCAGAGAGGTTTCACTGCCAAGACTGTTTTCATTATGAGACCGTATTGCTTTGTTTAGCTTTAGCAAATCAGGGCATGTGCTATAAAATTTGAAATACAAGTTTTAAATTAAATCCAAATATCTGTAATCACTGTAGAAGTAAAGGAGAAAACTATGCATACTAAGAGTTTTAAACTGTGTTTATGGCAATTGGGGAGAAATAGCCAAGTAATGGGACACTGAAATGGCTGCGTGGTGGGAGGGCTGATTAGTTGGGTTGGGGGCATTGATCCAAATGTAATGTATGTGTACCATCACCTTTAGGGGTCCACCGCAATAATTTCCTTTATAAAAGGGGTCTTCCAGCTTGCAAAGTTTCGGAACCACTGCACTAAACAATCAGGACCTAATTCATACGTGCCATAGTGAAAATAAAGGGAGGAGTCACAGAAGAGACAGGTACAAGAATTATGGTGGGTGAGTGTGTGTGTGTGTGTGTGTGTGTGTGTGTGTGTGTGTGTGTGTGTGTGTGTGTGAATGGGCATGTCAGACATTGACTGGTGGGGGGGTTCCACTACTTACATAAACAGCAGGTTCCTACCATGACATGTAGGTCAACAATGATTTACATGTTGCAGTATTAACTGTAAATCAGAAAACATTGAGAATTGGCCAGTAATGAGGTCTTACCTTTTTACTACTAGCATGTTTCTGAAAAGTAAATGAACACATGTCACCGGAAGGGCCTTCCCAGCACAAGCCATACAATTTTAATGAATTCCTGTGTAAGCATTTTTCTCTATTTTTGCACTTTTACCAATTCTTTTTGCACTAAACTGCAGATTAGTTGAAATAGTGAATATTGTGGGTTTTAGTTGCTTGTTTAAGTAGCTTACAGATCCTGCATGATGTTATACTGTATTCATCTTTGCAAATATGTTAGACAACAGCTCCATCTAGCTAACAAAATTATTTTTCATGTGACTTTTCACTTTAGTTTTTTCGTACATATACAGCTTATTCTTACATTAAATAACACTTTTTGGTTGGTTTATAGAGTTAAGTATAAACTTGCGGAGAGCAGTAGAGGTTATCTGGTGGCAGGGTGTAATCTGCTTGTGTTCTGAGGGGTAGATACTACTGACTGGAGCTCCAGCTACTATCTTATTGGTTCTTTCACTTCTACTCAGTGTATACAGTGCTGATAGTAATTTCTTGTCTTTCATAGACTTCCAGGACAGACAGGCTGGCAATTGCAAGCTTAATCAACACAAAACATCCAGTGAAGTACACTACATTACTGGACTGAGTATCTTTTGGGTGTTTTCAGTATTTTTTTTTAATTGAATTTTATAACTTTTTTTCTAAGTTTGTTCAGTTTTTTTGTCTAAATAGTCATCTGGCTGTTTAAAGCATCTGACTGCATCCCATTCTAGTTCATCTAATGTTTTTCTGTGTTTTTGTACATGTGGAGATGACTCCATAGTGAGACACACTGGTGCATTACTCTCTAGGGTGTGCAAAGAGAGAGTCAAGGTAAGTTGCTTATTAGGTGCCAGGATTCACCAAGATTTACCACATCACACACGCACTCAAGTCTCTGCACCAGACATACAAATATGACACAGGCGTAGCGCACGTGGGTGTAAATGACTTGTGATGCACCACCCAGGAACATATGAAGAAGAACATGATGGGGATTTCGGAATATGTGTTTGAGGTGAGTATGAACAGAGACTTAAGCAGCATTCTGCCATCCCCAGGAATGCTACCGCAAGACCAAAAAAAGGTTACTGACTTCAACAAACGGTTTATCTTCTGGTGTCATTCAGTGGAAGTACAGGATATATCTGCATGGGAGATGGTAAGCTGTCCCCAGTGCATTGCCAAGGAAGGCCTGCTCCTCTCCCTCCAAGGCTTTAGTACTTTGTATACATCTGTGCCTACTCTCAAAGTACCTTTTTAGGCAACATCAGTCTTCTAAAGCTTCCAGTATAACAAAACCGTATCTAGATTAACATAATGGCACTGCTGCTCAATGCTAGGAGCCTAAACAAAAACCTCCATTCTTTACAGGCACTCCTTATCCTGGAATACATCAATATATGCATTGTTATGGAAACCTGCTTCAAGATGGAGGACAGCACTCCATTTTTGGAACGTTGCAATGCTTACCACAGATTCAGGTCACTGCTTTTGACGAAGGCACTAAGGGCAGAGTTGTTTCCATATTCTTAAAAAATTTCATCTGCAGAGTCATTAAACAAGATAATGACCTAGAACTTCTCCACTTCCAATTTACGATTCTCAGTACCCCAATCATACCATACATAAATTGCAGTTGTGTACACTTACTATAAATGTAAATGTTAGTGTAATCACTGTTGCAGTCCTGACATGGGATTTCTTACTGTGGAAGCCCCTGGCTGGCCAAACTACTAGAGTAAAAATCTCCCTCCTCCTAAGGCTGGCGGATGTCCTACCCCGACGTCAGTACGCTTGGGTATAAAGGGAGCCAGCCTACACCATGACATCAGTTTTTTCTTGGCCCTTAAGAGGTAGGAGTCCCCAGGATGAAACATAAGCAAGGGACAAAGGCAGAAAAATGGGCTTCCAGGGTAAACACCGGGTGGGGGTCCTCTGGTTAGTGAAGAGGATAGAAGCAGACTACTACTGTAGGCAAAGGGAGAAGGAAGACTGCAACAGTGAATACACTTGAACATCTATATTTATGTTAAGTCTATACAACTGTACTATGTTCTTCGTGTTTCAGAACTGCAGTCCTGACTTGTGGAATGATTCCCAAAGTTGAGATGAGGGTGGAAGATATATTATGGAGAAGAGAGGATGCCCTGCAAGATGGCAGTGGCGACTCATGCTACAGACTTGGTTGTAGTGTTTGGTAAACGTATGCACAGATGAACAGGTAGCAGCTTCCAAAATGTCTTTGGTAGGTACCCCTTTCAGGAAGGCAGTAGAGGTATAGAAGTGTCCCTAGAGAAGTGAGTCCTTACAGTTTCAGGAGGCTTTTTGGCATGATGGCTGTAGCAAAAAGAAATGCAGTGGGAGATCCACTTGGAGATATTCTGTTTGGAGACTGGTTTCTCTTCAGATCCAATGGCAAAGGACACAAAGAGTTGGTCTGACTTCCTGAAAGATTTAGTTCTGTCAAGACAGCAGCAAAGCTGTATGTGGACATCCAAGGAGTGAAGGACTCTTCCCCCCAGCTCTGAGGCTTGGGAAAGAAGGTGGGCAGGTGTATGGCTTGATTCAGGGATACATCTGTGAACACCTTGCGCATAAAGATGGATTAGTCCTGAGTAATAAGCTGTCTACTTGGAATGTGAGAAATGGTTCCAATGCCATGAGAGTTTGTATCTCAGAGCCCCTCCTAGCTAAGGTTATAGCAAGTAAAAGATCAGCCATTCCAGGTTAAGAATTTTCAAACAGCAGAAGCTGCCAGTTCAAAGGGGGGGGGGGGTAAGCACCAATTTTTCTAGAACAAAATTGAGGTCCCATGGAGGTGTGGGTTGTCACCTGGGAGGTCTGATGTGGACCACTCTCCTAAGGAACAGTTTCATGATGGAGCGGGAAAAGCTAGGAGGAAGAGTATGGAAGTAGGATGAAATGGCAGAGGCGTGAATCTTGACAGAAGAAAAGGATATGCCTCTGTCCAACAGCGTAGCCTAGTAATCTAAAATTGCAGGGACATTAGCTGATTTAGGATTGAAACCTCGCTGTTGACACCAAATGGAGAATCTTTTCCACTTCGCCGGGTACGATTTCCTAGTACTAAGCCTTCTAGCCTCTTTGAGAATGTCTTGGACTTGCTTGTTTAGGGTGGGCTCAGAGTAATATTTTGTGGAATTATCCAAGCTAAGAGTTTGACAGTCTGTAGGCTGGGATGCACAAACCTCCCCATGTCCCGAGTCAGAAGGTCCACTCTCTGAGGTAACTGCCATGGGTTTTCATTCGTTAAATTCAGTAGCAGAGGGTACCAGTGTTGCCTGAGCCAGTCTGGGGCTATCAGGATGACCCTCTGGCCTTTCTCCCAGATTTTTAGGAGGCCATTGGAAGAAGAGGAAGGGGAGCAAATGCATAATGCAACAGATGGCTCTAAAGGCAGAAGAAAGCATCTGTCCTCTAGGCTGTGGATAGTTTGTTCTTGGAACAGAATCTTTTTTTAGTTGGACATTTTCTTTGGTGGCAAAGAGGTCTATGTGTGGGGATCCCCATTTCTGGACTATGGGGAAAGGAAGAGTCATTGCTGCTCCTCTGCCAGGGTCCTGTGGCCTAGAACTCCCATCCGTGGGGGTTCCAGAGGAACACTGCCTGGGCCTTTGTGATCGCTGCTGCCTTTGAGGCCTTTCCCTCTGAGGCTTCCTCTGGCTGCCTTTTAATTGAGAAGAAAACGACCAGTGTTTAGTGGGAACATTTTTACTAAACCTAGAAGGCTGAATTTGGAGGAAGTTCTTGACAGTTTCCATAGATTTTGCTTTAACTTCCACCTTTTTTAGCAAAGTCTCAGCCTTTGGTCCAAAGAGGAAGGCGTTATCCAGGGTGCATGTAGATGTTTGGATATGACATGGTCTGGAAGGATCTGTTCCCCAAGCCAAGCATGCCTACTACTAATGACAGAGCCAGATATAGAAGCTCAACTAGAGGCCTCTATGGCATCATAGCCAGTGTCTAGCCACCTGGGAGCTGGAATGACAAAGGTCCAACAATTCTTACAGATGTTCTAGCCCTCCAGAGAGAAAATATTTTGTTTTGTTTTACCTAAAACATTTTGGAATAGCCAAAGGTTTGTGTTCTGGGAGGTCAAGGAACTTCCTAACCCTACTGTGCCTCCCATAGGAAAGGTTCCCTCATGGCATGGATTGTTTCCCCAAATGTGATGTCTACAGGAGGTGAGGCTGAAGGCAAATTCTCTTCAGAATATGAATCTTCAAAGGAAGTAAGGAAGGGTCCCTCCTCAAAGACAGAACCCTCCTTGTCAGAATCCTTATCTGAATCAGAAGGTTCAGAGAATACATCAGGGGAAGGATCTCTCTTTTTCTGCCTGAGGAAGACTCCAAAGGGGATTGCTGCCTAGCTCTGACTAAGGAGATGAGGTCCTCTCTAACTTGACCAGGCTGTGGATAGTTTGTTCTTGGAACAGAATCTTTTTTTAGTTGGACATTTTCTTTGGTGGCAAAGAGGTCTATGTGTGGGGATCCCCATTTCTGGACTATGCTAACAAAGGTTTACCGATGCAGATGCCACTTGTGGGGATCAAATTATATTCCTGCTGAGGTGATCTGTTAGAGTGTTTTGAGTCCCTGGGAGGTATAATGCCATGAGGTATATCCCCAGAGAGTGAGCTGTCTCCCAGCCCTGCATTGCTAGTCGACAAAAGGGGTAAGAGTGGGTGTCCCTTGTCTGTTTATGTACCACATAACTGTTGTGTTGTCTGTTTTAACAAGCAGGACCCCTGGTTTCCACTGATCTGTGAAAGCCACTAAGCCCTTTTGCACTGTCATCAGTTCTTTCCAGTTTATGTGCTTGTGTCTGAACTGATTTTGTTATCTATCCTGGGACTGAAGGTGTTGGAAATGAGTCCCCCCAGGCCATCTCTGAAGCACCTGTAGTTAAAAGTTTGGCCCTGGGGATCAACTTGAAGGGGAGACCCACGGTCTGGCCACATACCTATATCCACCATGCAAATTCCTACTTGAGGCAAGGGATCAGTGACATTTCTGTCTCCAGGGACTGTGAGTGCTGACACCACAGATTCTTGAGGTACAAATGGAGCTTCCTCATGTGCAGCCTGGCCAGAGGGATCATGAGGATACAAGATGCCATGTAGCCTAATGCTCTGAGGAATTCCCTGGGTGAGAGAGATTGCCTCTGGATAATGTCTTGGAAGTATTGAGTCAGGAAGGAGACCTGTTCTGGAGGGAGAAAGGCCTTTTGAAGGAAGGAATCCAGAAGAGCCCCCTGGAAATCTATCCTGGTGGATGGGTCTGTGTTGGATTTGTGAAAATTGATGGTGAACCCCAAAGAGGTGAGGGGGGACTGAGTGGAGGCCACATCCTTGAGGAGCTTTGACTGACCTGTGGCTTGAATGAGGCAGTCATCCAAATAGGGGTAAATCTGGATCCCTCTGGTTCTGTAGAAGGCAATCACAGGAGATAAACACTTTGTCAAGACACAGGGAGCAATAGACAAGCCAAAGGGCAGTGCAGAGAACTGAAAGTGAATGGTACCTGCTCGGAAGTGAAGAAAA
Organism: Protopterus annectens; assembly: GCF_019279795.1. NCBI lineage: Eukaryota > Metazoa > Chordata > Ceratodontiformes > Protopteridae > Protopterus > Protopterus annectens. Next base: position 1,833,349,017 of record NC_056732.1, on the reverse strand, counting down.
CTTCTGCAAGATTCCTCTATAAGAATGTGCAAGTAAGCATGTTTTAGGTCTAAGGTGATCATTATCATGGGAAGAAGCTTTTGAAGAGTCAACATTTTGAATTTTGGTACCAGCAGTGACTAATTGAGGGTGGACAGATCTAAGATAGGTCACCAAGAGCCTTCCTTTCTGTGAACCAGGAATAGCCTGGAGTAGAACCTTTTCCCTATTTGATGATCTGGTACTGGTTCCACTGAGCCCTGTGAGCACAAGATGTGGATCTGAGAAAGGGTCTCAGCTCTTTGATTTTATGGAACACCTGGGTAACCCAAGTATCTTAATGGCTGTTTGAAAGTGAGCCTTTAGCCATCTGAGATAACTTTCAGAACCCACTTGTCTAAAGTAAAGAGGGACCAGTTTTCTTTGAACAGAGATAGCCTTCCTCCTAGTCTTCCTCTTACTTTTTCTGGAGAGGGTGGGGAGACAAGTAGGGGAAAGGAAGAGTCATTGCTTCTTTCTGCCAGGGTCCTGTGGCCTAGAACTCCCATCCGTGGGGGTTCCAGAGGAACACTGCCTGGGCCTTTGTGATCGCTGCTGCCTTTGAGGCCTTTCCCTCTGAGGCTTCCTCTGGCTGCCTTTTAATTGAGAAGAAAACGACCAGTGTTTAGTGGGAAAATGTTTACTAAACCTAGAAGGCTGAATTTGGAGGAAGTTCTTGACAGTTTCCATAGATTTTGCTTTAACTTCCACCTTTTTTAGCAAAGTCTCAGCCTTTGGTCCAAAGAGGAAGGCGTTATCCAAGGTGCATGTAGAAGTTTGGATATGACATGGTCTGGAAGGATTTGTTCCCTAAGCCAAGCATGCCTACTACTAATGACAGAGCCAGATATAGAAGCTCAACTAGAGGCCTCTATGGCATCATAGCCACAGTGTAATGAGTGTCTAGCCACCTGGGAGCTGGAATGACAAAGGTCCAACAATTCCTTGCAGATGTTCTAGCCTTCCAGAGAGAAAATCTTTTGTTTCGTTTTACCTAAAACATTTTGGAATAGCCAAAGGTTTGTGTTCTGGGAGGTCAAGGAACTTCCTAACCCTACTGTGCCTCCCATAGGAAAGGTTCCCTCATGGCATGGATTGTTTCCCCAAATGTGATGTCTACAGGAGGTGAGGCTAAAGGCAAATTCTCTTCAGAATATGAATCTTCAAAGGAAGTAAGGAAGGGTCCCTCCTCAAAGACAGAGCCCTCCTTGTCAGAATCCTTATCTGAATCAGAAGGTTCAGAGAATACATCAGGGGAAGGATCTCTCTTTTTCTGCCTGAGGAAGACTCCAAAGGGGATTGATGCCTAGCTCTGACTAAGGAGATGAGGTCCTCTCTAACTTGACCAGGTTTTGGTAGTAACAAGATAGGTGAGGGCCAGCAGGCCTAGGCATAAGGCCTGAGGTAGAGCCCTTCTTGGAAAGTAGCTTTAGCCTTGGGCCTAGAATGTCTGCCATCCTGATGCCGGTATCTTTGTAAAGCACAACCAATGCAGGCTGTCGCCTCAAAGAAACGTCGCTGGTAAAAGATCATTTATCAGAAGCTGAGGTCTGCTGAGTGACTCCATATCTGTTACCACAGTGGAGACCATTATTAAGCTTATCTGACATGAGTTAAAACAAGAAAAATATTTCTCCAACGGGGTACTTAGCTTTAGAAGATTTCTGTCTGGTGCGGACTGACAGACATGCTGAAACACTGCTTTGGGATCTGACGGGAAAAAAAAGATTGATGTTATATTGATTTCTCCAACTGGGGAGACTTACACATTCTCAAAAATGCAGGCCCAGAATTTTCTGGACTTTATCAATACAAACTCTCTGGACTAGTTAGTCTATACCACAAACAGAGATTATAAAATCTTGGACTTTATCCTTCCCAACATGGATCAACTTTACTCCCCACCAGCTGTCATTTCCTCTATTGTCTGAATGTAAATTTGTCACATTCCACACAAGACTGAAGCAGGAAATATCTCTCAAAACCTTGATATTCAGAGATCATGCTAACGTTACACTACTAAATTTGAATTCAAAATCCCCCAAACTGGATAACCTCGGTGTATATGCAGAAACCACTGCAGCCAAATTCTATGCACATCTAAATAGCTGCACAGATACAGCTCTTCCCCTCTAATGTAAATACAACACAAAATTTAAGAATAAACCCCTATGGTGGAACCCAAATATAAACAGATTGTATAATAAAAGAAAAAGGAGAAGGTCACAGTAAGCTGTCTGTCAGGTGCTAGAATCCGCCACATAACGCATGCACTCAGGTCTCTCAACAGCAGGTACAAGTACGACTCAATCATTGTCCACGCTGGTGTTAACGACCTGAGACGTACCTCCTTGGACTACATGAAAAGAGACATAGAGGAGCTCTCTGATTATGTAGCCCAAGCAGGTATGACCCTGACCTTGAGCAGTATCCTACCTTCACCAAGAATGATGCCACAATACAGAGATAAGATGATCAGCTTTAACAATTGGCTTAAACTCTGGTGTCATTCAAAGGGGATCCAATGTCTGTCTGCCTGGGATGACATGCTGGACAAGCCACGCTGCTTAAGGGACGGCTTGCACTTGTCACCCCTGGGATTCCGGATTTTGGCAAAGGCTCTTGCCACCCCCATAGTGCCTTTTTTAGGCAAGGCTCAAATTCTAAACCTACCACCCTAGAACAAAACAAAGGAAAAAAACTAAGGGTAATGCTGCTCAATGCCAGAAGTCTCAACCTCAAGATGCACGACCGAGGCCCTTCTCAGTATGGAGAACATCGATGTCTGCGCTGTGACAGAAACCTGGTTCAAGGCTCCTGAGAGCACCCCAGCACTATCAGGTTTTACCTCATATCATGCTCCGCCCCAAAACCTGGACAATACCAAGAAAGGAGGAGGGGTATCCATATTCATCAAGGACACCCACACCTCAAGATTGGTGGCATCACACGATGCATCGGAAACCATCCATGTGCAATTAACCATAGGCAAGACTGCTCTGCAATTTGTAGCATGTTACAGGCCACCCAAACTCAGGAACCTCATATGGCCTTCCTGAAAACACTGGAGGGGATAAATGTATCTCCGAACACCATCAAACTAGGTGACTTCAACTACCCTAATATAGACTGGGAACACTACTCAAGCCCAAACACTCTAGCCAAAAAGTTCCTGGAATTCATAAACTCAAATGCCATGGAACAACTAGTCACCATCCCCACAAGAGGAGAAAACATACTTGATCTCATCATCACGAACATGGGAGCACAATGTTCAACGCCGAAGTATACCCTCACTGGTGAGATCTGATCACAAACTAATCTCGCTGGAGGTCCTCATCCCGCCCCCACCCGAAATGAAAAAGACCACAGTAAAGAACTTCTCGAAAGCCGACTTCACACTTCTAAAGACTAGTGTGGTCTCCTTTAAGGCCCCTGAGCCGGCGGTTAACATTACTCAAACCGCTGAATCACTTACAAATGCCTTCTACCAGCACCTGCAGGGCTGCATGGATCAGGCAATCCCAAGCAAAACAAAGACTTTTGTACCAAAGGCAAGTGTCCAGTCTGGTGGACCCCAGCCATAAACAAACTCTACAACAAAAGGAGAAAGCTACTACAAGATAGAGCAAAATCCTTAAAAGGTAAGACACCGCTGATCACTATAAGTAAAAAGCTAAGAGCTCTCATAAAATCATCCAAAGCTAATTTTGAGAAAAAATAGCTAAGGACTCTAAAGACAACCATAAGGCATTCTTTAGCTATGTCAGAAACCTAGGAGGAAACTCCCAGATATGCTCAGAATTAGTTCAAAATGATGTGAAGATTACTGATCCTACAGACATTGCCAACATACTGTCTGAAAGGTTCAGTGCAAACTTCTCCCCTCCCCTAAAGGAGAGATATCTATACCAAATGATTGTAGCCCCCAAACATCTCTAACGCCCAGGTGAGAATTGCTCTCTCCAAGGCAAAGAACACAGCATCCATGGGACCTGATGGTGTCCCCGGCTGTGTGCTCCATGAACTCAACGAGGAATTAAACCCACAGTTAGGACAGCTGTTTAATCTTAGTCTCACCTCTGGATACGCACTCCAGTGAGTGGCGCACAGCGACTGTGGTCCCACTCCACAAAGGCGGTGCCTCCACCGACCCTGGAAATTACCGTCCCATTAGCTTGACAAGCCTTATCTGCAAAGCCATGGAGAGGATCATAATGGATCTCATAAATAAAGACATAGGGAACTTGCAGACTTTGGATCCAACCCAGTTTGGCTTTGTCAAAGGCAGATCATGCCTTCTAAACTTGGTTGACTTTTTCGAAACAGTCACCAAGGCCATTGAGGGAAAGGCAGTCCATACAGCCTACCTAGACCTGGCCAAGGCTTTTGATACAATACCTCACTCTGGTATCATTGAAAAACTCATCAACTTAAATGTAAACCCATACATTACAAGATGGGTTGCAAACTGGCTGAGTGACAGAACCCACAGGGTCAGAGTTGCTGGCGCCATGTCAGACTCAAAGCCTGTCACAAGTGGTGTCCCACAGGGCTCAGTCCTGGGCCCACTCTTGTTTGGCATCTACTTTTCTGAAGTACAAGCAAACACAGGAGGGTTATGGCTGACAATGTTTGCAGATGACTGCAAAGTGGGCGCCGTAGTTGAAAACACATCCGACACAGATATCCTTCAGAAGGGTCTCACAGAAACGGATAACTGGTGCCAGAGCCATGGCCTAAAGTTAAATGCCAAGAAATGCATAGTCATACCCTTCGGGAAAAATAAGGTTACCCCTAGCTACCATATAGGTGGCAATCCCCTGAACACAGAAGTTATTAGGGACCTGGGAACCCAGGTTGACAGTAGCCTTTCATTCGACACTCATATTGCTAAAGTAGTTAGGAAGACCTTCTACATTGCCCACCTTATCATGAAGGGATTCACATCTAGATCAAGGGAAGTCATAGTCTGCCTATACTCATCACTCATCAGACCAATGATCGAGTACAATGCCCCATTCAGAATGTATCTGACCCGACACTTGCAGCAGCTGGAGAGGCCACAAAAGTTCCTCACCAAAAGGATAAAGGGTCTCAATCTGTCTTATGCTGCCCGACTGAAAGAACTCCAGTTATATTCAGTTGCTTACCGCTTGCTCAGAGGTGACCTATGCCTGACATACAAGGCCATGTCAAACCCAGATTTGATGAACATGCTTCATCTCAAAAATCTAGATCCCTCAGAGCCACAAGGGCGGAGACTTAAACCTCGACACGGTTATTAATAGGACGTGCTGGAGGGATAGATTCATCACCCAAAGACTCCCTATGCTGTGGAACAAAATCCCGGTTTATGTGAGGCAGAGCACCTCGCTGGCCTTGTTCAAGAGGAATCTTGACCAATGGATGGGAGATCGCAGATACACCCCAGGGGTTACCTCAGTGTCACTGCTCGACAGAGGCACAGCAAAATAATGGGCATAGTTTCTCCAAACTAAAGGGGTGGCGTAAGCCACAAAACTATGGGCTAGGCTTATAAATGCCCTCGGGCAGATAGCCTAGTATGAACCTATGAACCTATGAACCTATGAAAAAGCTCACTGCACTCAAAAATTACATTTAACTCTAGAGATGATAAAACACACTTGCTAAACTAAACAAGGAACTCTGAACCATGATTAAATCAACCAAGACCAGATATGAGGTAAAACTAGCTACCCAGCTGAAAGATAACCACAACACCTTGTTTAACAATGTTGGACACATCTGAAACAATCCCCAGCACTGCGAAGAACTAACAGCATAATCCATCACATATTCGTACCCAGAAGACATAACCTATAACTAGCAGACAAATTTAGCTCTAATATCACCCTCCTCTACCCTCTTATACTCCCAGATCATATACCTGCATCTACACCTCAAGGACAAGATCACTAGTTCAATGGGGTCAGATAACATAATGGGCTGCAGACTGGTCTACCGAAAACAGCACTTGTCAGACCACTTTGGAGGCTATTTAATGCCACCTTCCAAACAGACTTTGTGCTCAATAAATGGAGGACAGCAAGAGTCATACCCCTGCACAATGGTAGGGCATCAATGGACCCAGGTAATTACAGACCCATAAGCCTGACCAGCCTTATCTGTATGACTATGATGAGGATCATTACTGAATTAATAAATAATGACGTAGGCAAACTACAAACTCTCAAACAAAGAAGGTTAAGGAGGCAATGGACAAGGGAAAATCAGCAACCACCACATATCGACAGCATTCAACATCATCCCATACTCTGGTATTGTGGGTAAACTCTTAAACGTAAATCCCTAGGTAATTTATTGGATCACAAATTGGGTCACAAACAGAACCCAAGAGATTAGGTTTTGTAGCTTTACATCCTCCAAATGACCTGCTATTAGCAGTGTACCCAGGCTTCAGTCCTTGGGCATCTCCTCTTTGGCAATTACTACTCTGAGGTCAAAACAAATGTGAAAGGTTTATGGCTGACCAGGGTTGCAGATGAATTTAAGTTGATGCCATCATAAATTTCCCATAGGACACCAAGTTCCTTCAACAGGGCCTTTTCCAAATAGATTTCTGGTGCCAAAACCAAACATCAACAGATGCAATAATAACATCCTTCAGCAAGCATAACCTCCCATGTAATATCACACTGACAACACCCCCTGAAAATTGATAATGTAGTCAGGAATCTGGGTACCTAAGCCAGCAACAAGCTATTCTCTGAGCACCATGTATCCACTAATGTAAGGAAGTCCTTTTTCATTGCACAGCTGTTACCAAAAGGTATAGTGTCCTGGTCCAGGGATGTAATCATTCCCAGCTAGACAAGGGTCCAGGGAAGTAAATATTGTGGGAAGAAATATCCAGGGAATTGTTATGGTTAGGCTTGTATAGGCCCTAGGGCTGAGCCTAGTACCAGCCTATGAACCTATGACTGCACTTAGCTCTCATTAGGCCAATCATTGAATACAATGTCCCTGTTAATATGTACCTGCCCAAACACTTGTCACAACTGGAATCACCACAGTGGTTTCTCACAAAAAAAATCAAGGGTCTAAATCATACAAACTATGCAGACTGACTCAGAGCCTTGTCCCTCTTCTTGGTATCATACAGGCTACTAAGAAGTGACCTCTACCTCATGAACAGAATCTCATGGGATCCCATCCTGTCAGATCTATTACACATTTGCAAGTCCAATAGTAATGTGATCACCTGGAATCTCATTCTGTTTTGCACCATTCATAGATCATACTGGTTAAGACAGGTATGTGCCACAGAGAATACTACAACTGTGGAACCATCTTCCACTCCATATAAAGCAAAGTGCTTCTCTTACTGAATACAAATATAATTTGGAAGATCAGATGGAAAAAACATCAATTCAGCAGTGGTTTAGCACTGATGTGATTCACAGAGAGAGGACATAAGTAAATGTCCCAAAACACGGGTTATTCATACACAAAATATAATGGCTAGAAATAAATAGGAATGTAAGTTTCATTTTTTAAGATCCTCATAGATCATCAGCTTATTAGGTCCTACAAACCTAATAGAGGCCAGCATGGAGGGGTCAGTGGAGAGGTGGTGGAATTCATACCAATGTCTCTTTCATTTGGTGCAGAGCTTGCTGTTCCCGTTGTCTCTGACCACCAAACCACTAGTGGCCACATCTCCTATGCCATCAGGATCACTCCTTCCAGGAACATCAAGGTAAGGTAGAATATGAGGCTCTCCAGAATGGGGTGGAAGTGGCTGTGGGGGTGTCATCACCTCCGCTTTGTGTCTCTTCACCTTCTATATGAGCTCAACCTAGTGTTCCTGTCTTGTCTGTCTTTTATGTGAACGTCAGTAATGTTAACTCTTCCCCATCTCTATCTCCTCCTACACCTTCTGCAGTTCTTCTAGCTCCAGCCATAGCCGGCCTTAGGCTTAGGCCATCTAGGCAGTTGCCTAGGGCGCTGCTCTAATAGGGGTGCTTTCCAGTATTTATTTGGTGTAGGTAGACCAGAATGGGGGCACCGGGTGGTGTGGTGAGGGGCGCCATGGAGCCCTTTTGCCTAGGGCACCAGTTGACATAAGGCCGCTCCTGGCTCCAGCATCTCTTATATATATATATATATATATATATATATATATATATATATATATATATATATACACTAGTGGAAAAAGGTGCTTATTCCCACAAAACAATACCTATTCTTCTTCAACGTCTTTCACCACAACCCTCTTAATGACTTCTTTATGTACTTCCTTATCCTAGCTCTCACTCTCTCTCTCTCTCCCCATTTTTCTAACTTTTCTATCATCTTTCTTTCTTAACGCATAACGGTCAAAACAGGATATCCATATAAGGATGTCTTCACACTGTAGTCAAAGCCTGTAAAAGTTTTGATATCCTGCTAGCCTGTGATGCTCACACAGAGTCAGTACAAACTTTCTTTGAAAGTTCTCATCTTACTAACCATCCAAAAACCTGATTGAAACCAACCCATGCAATAACAGTGCTGGGGAGGCCCTATTCTCTTATGATGTTGCTAAAGTATGGAACACCCTCCCACCTGAACTCAGGCTACAAAGTCACACAAGCACCTTCAAGGGCCTTCTTAATTCACACCTCTATGCTAATCCTCTTTGTAACTGCAAAGACCCCCCTTGAAGACCCACTACTCCATATAAGTCACCCACTGTATGCCTCCATTGCATACACTATATTCTCACCTGATATACTCACCTAATATGTATTTTTTTTTTTGTTGTAAATATTGCAAATAGGGGTTCTACACGAGTATTTTATTGTTTGAGTATCTTATTGTTTTACAAAATTGTTCTTGTACCTCTTTGTTTCCGTTACCTTGTGTACCAGTTTTTTATTGTTATCTAAGCCATGTATGCACTCTTAACTTCCTTGGAACTTTTCTCCCCAGGACTCCACTGAAAACGGGCACTTTGTGTCCAGTTGTATTTATCCTGGTAAAATAATGTTAAAATAAATAAAATAAATAAATAAATCTGCCAAAAATATACAAAAGCATTCATAAAGTTACAAACGTGTAGCATGCATACAGATGTGTCCCTATTTCACATGTTTGCATTCTTCCTAGCTCAATTTAGTCAGATTCAGTTCTGCAAAATTTGTACTGGGCACTCCCTTGTACGGTCTATATTAGAACATCAAATGTTTAACAGTTCGAATCACTAAAGGTCGACCTGTAGTGATCTAACTGTTAAAACTTCGAATGTTCCTAAAAATAAATTAAAACAAAAAAAAAAAAAAGAAAATCTAAAGGGTGTAGGCAGGGGTGCAAGCCCCCCTGCACCCCTCACACCCCCTACTTAAATATACCAAATCCGAGACCGCATTACATTGAAGTAAATGGAAATCTTCCCTTATGGAGATTTCCATTTACCCGTTCGATGTTCTGCACTTTCGCTATTCTCATGCCGACAATGTCAGATTCGACATTGTTGGCTTTTGAGAATCTAATATAGACCCCTCCTTGTAGGCCTTGGAATTTCAAGTACCAGTGCTGTTTGTTTGCAGTTCTTACACTTACACAGCCATATAGTGCCGTGGTTCTCACATTCACCTTACACATTCATGCAACCTGGCACTATGAATACTGTCAATAGTTTAACCACAGATTCTTCTCATATATAACTTGGGAAGCCAAATTAATTTTTTAGGCAAGTATTTACTTACTGCTTAGTGGGACTTCAGGAAGATCTGTCTGAAGCATCGTCATATCTTCTACCTTCACATGAAATGGAAGTTCACCAGGTTTCTCAATATATGATAGCAGTTGTTCTACTGGTATATCATATCCTGAGTAACAAAAAAAAAAATAGATAAGTTATATGGCTAAAATATACTCAGTGGAATTACTGCAGTGATTTCATCTTTGTTCATCTATACAAACATTAAGATAATAACACAACAGCAGGCCAGACATTTAAGTCATTATATATTCCCTTAACTAAGAAAATGGAATTATAGGATTGTGAGGTAATGATTCATCTAGAAAAACTAAATGTGAATAAGACAAACTTACAAACATACAGCAACAGTACAAGTCAGATCGCTATATGAGGGTGGTATAAACACACTAGAAATAAACTGCATACAGGGCAAGAAAAGGCTCCCTGTTGAAATGCTGGCACTTGACAAGCTGAGTTCCAACAAGCCAAAAAAAAAAGACCAAAATGAAGAACAAATCTCAACGATCGCTCTTCTGTTTTTAACTTCTTTTTTTGGAGGGGCAAGCCCTCCCTTCACCCCTGATGTGGTGGAAGTCACCCACCCCCCTCAACTTTTAAATACCAATTCTAAGATCACCATGCCTCACAGAAAAGGGAATATTCCAAGAAATAGCCATCTCAGACTTAGTATCTGTAAGTTTGTTTTTTGGGTATTCAGTCTCTGTGTTCCATGACTTGCTTCTGTGGATGCCAACATTTCAGATGGTTACCCAACTAGGTTATATAGAACATTTTATATGAGCTTCTACACATCAAGTTGTACGCTTCGGATCCCAAGCTCAACAAGATCTGGCGTAAGTGATTTCTGTTTTGCTACTTTACAGAATACATAGACTCTTTCACTGAAGAAGGTGGTTTAGCTGAAACCAGTTTGAAAATAAAAGTCATGTATTTGATTTAACTCTTTTCGAGTTTTTTATTTTTGCCTTGGTTCACATTATGCTGGCCAATTGTGGTTTATTTGGTATGTTCGGGCCGTGCATACCCCACGTGCAAAGGAGAGAGAACCTGGCCATTTCTTTGCTGCTGACTGTGAGAACCAGGCCATTCCTGTGCTGCTGACTGGGAGAACCAGGCGATTTCTGTGCTGCTGACTGTGAGAACCGGACCATTTCTGTGCTGCTGACTGTGAGAACCAGGCCATTCCTGTGCTGCTGACTGTGAGAACCAGGCGATTTTTGTGCTGCTGACTGTGAGAACAGGGCCATTTCTGTGCTGCTGACTGTGAGAACCAGGCCATTTCTGTGCTGCTGACTGTGAGAACCAGGCCATTTCTGTGCTGCTGACTGCGAGAACCAGGCCATTTCTGTGCTGCTGACTGCGAGAACCAGGCCATTTCTTTGCTGCTGACTGCGAGAACCAGGCAATTTCTTTGCTGCTGACTGCGAGAACCGGGCTGTTTTTGTGCTGTTGACTACGAGAACTGGGCTGTTTCTGTGCTGCTGACTGAGAGAATATGGCCATTTCTGTGCTGCTGACTGAGAGAATATGGCCGTTTCTGTACTGCAGACTGTGAGAATCAAGCCATTTCTGTGCTGCTGACTGTGAGAACTGGGCCATTTCTGTGCTGCCGACTGCTTTGGAACCTTTACGGGAGTGCAGTTTGCTATTGGATAGTGTGTGTTCTTTATGTTTTTCAGCAGTTTTGGTGTTATTATAAAACTGCCCATGTTTGCAAGGCTTGCTGTTCACAGGTAGGTTGTAGCATGCATTCTACTGACACAGGTGACTTCACTGACATCTGTGTTCTTATCCCCACCTGTTTGTGGGCATTCTTTGGTCAGCTGCTATCTGTGTCCTCAGTTGTCTGTAGTTGCATGTAGTTACACAAACGGCCACAAGCTATCCCTTGATTACTATCTACCCCTCCTAGCAGGACACAGCTGCCTTTCACTGCTCGGACCTTCACAGCTGCCACCTTACTCAATAAGTGCCTTTAGTTTGTGCTGGGCAGTGCCAGCTTCACCCACCCCACAAGGGAGGATGACATAATGGTTAAGGTGTTTACCTTAAAAACACAAGGTGTAGGGTTTGATTCTCACATGGGGTTACTGGCTAGGTTTCAAATGGCCCAAAAGGGCAGTTAGCCTAGTACTAACCTATGAACTGTATTCTGTCTTATTTCCTACTCCTTTTAATAGCATTGTCTGTACTCTCCTCCACAGACCTTCTCATTCAATTACACATAGCTGTTCTGTGCTAGTCTGTGTACCCTACAATTAAATGATTTAGTCATACCCTTCCATAAAGCAACATTTTTGCTACATAAACCTTGTTTCATGTGCTTGAAGCTAAATTCTTCAGTGGATAAAAAGGAAAGTTAGTCTGTTTCTTTCCCGTCTGTTCTCAGCTGCTTAGCTCTTAATTTCCTTATGGCAGGAATTGCCTTTTGTTCACAGACAATAAACTAATAATCAACACAAATAATTGTGAGAAATATAAATATATTTAAATAAACTGGTGTCCTCTCTCTCATCTAAATGCAGGATCTGTGACCTGTACACACCTTTACACACACACTCTCACCAGCAATTACACATAACCATATTAAAATGCATTATGCTGAAGCTCTAAAAACCAATTACCAAGTCCTTCTAGAACTAAGACAACTAGGTCTCATAAAAAATCCAGTGCTTCATCTTTTTCTTGCTTACCTACAGAAACAAATTACCAAGAGACGTTTCACTTCAAAATCTACTAATCCAAACCATTGTATAAATAAAAATATCTTAGCAGTTAGATGCACCAACTCTGTACTCACAAGTCTGGAAAAGGATATGGTGAGTTGTCGACATCACAACGGCTCTAAAGAATCTTTCACCTGACCAGTATGACTACAACAGGGTAACAGGACCATAGCATCATAGAAGTTCCTAGGTTAATGCACCTAGAACTTTTAAGCTTAGCCATTCATGCCCATATTCTTCCCAATTATCAATGCCCAAGGACTAGAACGGCTTTGGTATATACCCGTGCCTTACGACATCTACAAGCATCCCATATCCATAAGGGATACAGGTAACAAGCCAAGGGTGAATTTGCATTTCCTCATCTATTGGTCTCAGCTGCATCTGAATAGGCTTAGGGAGCAGTTCTGATTCACATGAATGGAGAGTACATTACAGAGAAGGGGTATGTCTGAGACACAAACCTGCTCCTCAGATATGATTTGTTTATGTCACAGACTATGTTTAGATCCTTAAATTAGTACTTCTAGTGTTGTTTGTTTTGTGAATGTGTAGCAGATCCATTAGGACCGGACTGGAGAATGCTTTGTAAGTTAAGCATTGATCTTCTCACAGTAGTCTGTAGGAGACCATGTACAGGGAGGGGGCTTTGAGGCAGTCTGCACAGGACATTATATTTACACCCTGTATTTTTTAGTGGGGAACCTCTGTAGCCACTCCAGCTGTTGAAAATGCTTGGTCATGTACACTCCGAAGGGTACATTGTACTTGATTATTGGTCTAACGAGGGCTTAAAGTAGTGGGACTATGATCTCCTTGGATCTGAATGCCAAGCTCCAACTTACAAGCTGTGGTTTTTCTCACCAGTATGGACACATGGTGATCAAAGTTCATGCTAGTGTCAATCTGCGTTCCCAGGTCTCTTTCCACTGTGTCTACTCTTATGGGTTCATAGCCTAGTACACACCTATGAACCTAATGACCACAATGGCCTTTATAAGCCTAAACATGCAGCCCAAATCTCTGATAAGTTCTGGTACATTTGCTAAGTGTTAAGCAGGGGGTTGGGAGATAAAATATTTAAAAGCTGGAGTCCTGGAGATGAACAATTTACAGGCTGCCTGTGTCCATTAGAGAATAGGTGCCAAACCAGGGATGAATTTCATGTTTCCCATCCAACTGCCCAAGTTATACCTGAATTAGATCAGGGAGGAACTCCACTCTACATGGATGGAGAGTCTGTTCCAGAGAATGGGTAGTAACACTCCTCTTAGGGGAGTGTTACAAACGCTGTAATTTCAGGGGTGGTCAACTTCCCAAAGGGCTTAATTATGCATTTTTTCATTGCATTTTATGCCATGGCCCTGGCACCAGTTATTTGTCTGTGTCAAACTTACCTGGAAGATATCTGCAAGCTGGGTGCAATCACTGAATACCCAAAGATGTAGTCATCAGCAAATCTGGTTAGCCAAAGGCTCACAACATTTACCTTAACTTCAGAGAAGTATATTCCGAACAACAGAGGCCCAAGTACCAAGCCCTGTGGGACACCACAAGTAACAAGCCTCTTGGTGGAGTTGGATTCTCCCACCCTAACTTCATGTGTCCTATCCTTGAGTTCTTTAGCTATCCATCGGGTGTCATAGGGATTTATGCTTAAATATGTGAGTTTGTCTAAAATACTTGACTGAGGTATTGTGTCAAATGTCTTCTACCAAGTCAAGGTAGGCATCTACACCATTTTGCCCTAGTCATGGCTCTAGTGACCTTGGTGAAGTCCACCAGGCTTAGTAGGCATGACCAGCCCTAGGCAAAACCAAACTGGGAATGGTCCAGAGTTTGAAGATTTCCTATGTCCTTGTTTATCAGATCCATGATAATTCTTTTCATGGCCTTGAAATAAAACTAGTCAAATATATGGATATGTAGTTTCCTGGGTCTGTTGATAGTTACCCTTTGTGTAGAGGAATGATCGTTCCAGTCCTCCATTTCCTAGGATTAAAGCTTGTCTGGAGGCTGTGGTCAAATATAGATTCTAGTTGGCCTGACAAAATTTGTTTCAGGCTATTTAGGAGGCATCCTGGGATTTATTAGGACCCATCAATGCAGTGATTTTAGCTTTGGAGAGTGCAGTGAGGACCTGTTTGTTTGTAATAGTTGGAGAGAAATGGTAGAGGGCACTTCCTGGAAGATAATTGGGAATGATAGAGGGTGCAATTGGAATTAAATTTATCAGCCATCAAATTTGCTACATCTTCTGGTTTGGTATAGGGAGTTACATTTACTATTAATTCAGCACACTGTTGGGTGTTCCCCTTAAAGTTGCATACACATATCTCAAAAAATGCGTTATGGTTTTCCTTAGCCTGGGAGGCTATTTCTGCCTTGAAGTTAGCTTTGTTGGACTTGATTAGTCCCCTGAGTTGCTTGTAGAGACTGCTGAGGTAATTTTCATAGATCCATAGGTGTATACTTAGCTAATGGCCACCTAGGCCTATATAAGCTTAGCTGCCTAACCCTATGTGTCATGGGTATTTATTAGGAGAGGTTATGTTAATTAGGGAGATTCTAAAGGTTATGTGGGGGGTGTAGAACAGAGTGCGTGTTGTGTCTTTAAAAAGCATTTCAAAGTGAGGGCACATGAGCAAAAATAGTGAGCACGTACAGGCGGCAGTGCCATTTTCAGTGAACAGCCAGAGTGTTAACTTGTATGAGTGCAGTAGTTAGTCTGTTTATAAGTTTATCTTAGTTTAAGTTACTAAACCTCAATCTTAATGTGTTTGTATGTAATAAAGCTGTCTGAACCGAACCCACAACTGTTTGTCTGTTTTATCCTGACTGGACGAGTGACAGGGGTATATTAATTTGGGCATTGCCACTGTCTGCCTCTTGTCTATTAGCCTTTTGAGCAAAGCCCTTCCTATTTTGGAAAAAGGATTTTCTTTTTCTTGTACAACCTATTTATACTGGAAGTCCACCAATGGGGGGTTGTTTCTGGAGTTTGTTCTAAGTTTATTTTGGTTTGGTACTGCTGTTTTTAAGCATTTATTTACATGCTTGTACAGGGTTTCCGTAAACACTTCCACATAGGCCACATTGTTCTTGGAGTTTGAAGAGCTTGTAATTTAGCTATGCCATCACTTAAGAGGGGGGTAGTTAGCCTTGGAAAAGATCTTAAAGGTTCCGGGGTTTGCTGGGAGTTCAGGCTTTATATTTATTTCAAGGATGACTGCTTTGTGATCTGATTTGACAAGTGAGGATATTACATTTGTGGGGGGGGGGGGGGGGTGCAACATTCTCTCATATTTGTGAGCTCTAGATCCAGGACATTTGCACCCCTTGTAGGTATGCGGACTTGCAGTTCCAAAGTGTTTGCATTGACAAAATCCAGGAATCTTTAAGCCTGCATGTTAATGGCTTGTATGTATCCCTATTTATGGTGGGACAGTTGAAATCCTCATAAATATGGTGTTGAGCCGAATGGTAAACGACTCCAGTACATTCAAGTATGTGGTATGATTATCCTGTGTCATAGACGGAACCTACAGCTAAGAAGGACATTGTATGGGACTTTACTTAAGGTTAGTTGTACATGGAGTAGCTCAAGTGTATCATGTTGTTTGACCGATCTTGAGGTGTGCTTACTTTTTATGTAGATTGATTCACTTCCACCTCTTGTCCCTTCTTGTGGGGTGGCTGGTGTAAATTTGTGGAAGGCATTACAACCTTGTACTGCCTGGGGTGCCTTCTGAAACTTTAAACCATGTCTCACTAACTGCGCAGATGTCAACATTCTCAAGGGTTAAGAGCACTTCCGTGGAACGTCTTGTTGGAGACTCCCAGCATTCACCAGTAATACCTTTAGTTATCTTGAGTAAAATTTACTATGCAGACGTTTTACGTTGGCACTGCCTAAAAAGACATTCTAGGGGTGGATAATGTATTGTTTTTGTAAACAAGAAACATCTTTATTAAATTATCATGTATGACATAGGCAATGTTACATTTATATAAATAAATATATAAATGATATCAAACTATAGTGTCATAATTTCAGTTGCAAACATTATGCATTACAGACCATGTTAATACAACTGTATTTGCAAACATTACACATCACTTATAATCTATCCAGTCATGGTCAGTTAAGCATTACATAGCTCATTCAGATCTTACCTTGTTTTAAATCTTGTTCCTCCTCTGCATATATTGTTCCCAGAATTCCCATTTTTCCTATGCAGATTGCCCCTACCCTTTTTCTAATGAAGCCAATTCCAGTTGTTTTACCTCTGTTACTATATTCACTGCTTCTAGTACAGCTGGTTTAAACTTTGATTTCCATTTTCTAGTAATTTCTTTTTTGGCAGCTACTATAAAATTAGACTCAGTAAGCCTTTACTATGTTTAGGCAATTATGATTCTGTACCATAGCAGAAAAAATCATCTCCTTAGTTAAACCAGTCTGTTCACCCAGTATCTCTGGCAGAGCAGTCTGGAGGGAATCTTTAAAGTCTACCAACTCATTACACTTCCAGAAAATATGTTCCCAGTTACCTCTTTCTTCCCCATCACACCTTCAACATTTGCTATCTATCTGAGGAAAAACTGTTTGGCATCTACTTGGGGTATAAAAATACTGATGTAAACACTTCCAAGCAAAGATCCTAAATCGTCTAGACTTTGTTGCATATTTGAGAAATATATATATATCCCCAATTGTCTCTCTGATCTCTCTTCCTAATCTTTCCTAACCTCTTCTGATTGATTCTTATAGTTATCATGCAATATTTTTTATGCTCTACTAATTATTCCTTTTTTAATGGCAGCTTCTGTTCTAGATTCTACTAAAACCCTACGTCTAGACTTTGTTGCATATTTGTGAAATATATATATATCCCCAATTGTCTCTCTGATCTCTCTTCCTAATCTTTCCTAACCTCTTCTGATTGATTCTTATAGTTATCATGCAATATTTTTTATGCTCTACTAACTATTCCTTTTTTAATGGCAGCTTCTGTTCTAGATTCTACTAAAACCCTACTAGTGCTTGTCTTTCATTTAGGACCCCCCTATTTCTTTCTCTTTGTCTGCACTCTGATATCATTCCTTGATAGGGAAGGCAGTCTCTAACCTGCAGTCCAAATAAATTCATGGCATCTTCCCAGTCTACTAACATTACCTTTCTAGTTATTTGCTCCCAATAACTTGGTTCCTTTGCCAGTTTTCTCCAATAAATTCCACCCCCTCTAGTCTGTTCTCTGTATCCCTAATTTTAGTCATCCCTATTAGCACAATCTCTTTTCTCCATTCCCGTGTTGGCTTAATTCTTAGAATACTTTATGCCACTTTATGAATATAATATTCTGTATGATTGTTATTCTCCTTAAAGGTCTGCATCCAAAACACCAGTCTCTGCTTGTTACTTGAGCTTCCCCCCTGTTTCATCATCATCTCTTTCCACTTTGAATTATAGCTTTCTGCTTGCACTATGTACAGGAGCCTTAACTGTGTTGCTCTAAAATGCCCCTTCAAATCAGGTAATCTTAGTCAACTTTGTTCTATTATCCCACTCAACTCTTGCCATCTTCTCTTCCCAGACAAAATATTTCATCTCTTTTTTGATTGCCATCCACAACTTCTCTGGTTGATAAAAATATGTCTGACCTGTGCATAAGACGAAAGGGACTAAAACATTTTAACTACTTTTATCTTACTACCCACATCCATAAAACAGAGATTCCAGTTTCTCAGTTTTTGTATTATGTTTTGTTTACTCTTTTCCCACATATCCTTAGCTGCCACAACATAACCATTTTAATCCATACTCCTAAATACTTCAATTTTATTGTGTTCCCCTGAAATACAGCTATTGCTGAACCAGTTTATGTGGGAGTACATAATTTATGGCTATTGCCTTTGTTTTGACTTCATTAAGTTTGTATCCCCAAAAGATTTTAAACTGTCTTAAAATGTTCCACAACACTGTAATATCTCTTTCTGGTTTTGTCAGGTATAAAATAATATCATATGCAAACAGATCCAGCTTTTCTTGCCCACCATACCAAATATATTCTTGAATTTCTGAGTCCCTTTTTTTGCCAATAGTTCAAAATATAATGCAAGTAACAAAGGGAAAAGGTGATACCCCTATCTGGTTCCTCTGCTCCAACAGAAATTACCAGAGAGGATACCACCCACTTCAAGTTTTACCTCAAATCCATCATATATCCTCCTAAATCAACATTATCATTTTATCAAGGTATGCAACAACTTCCACTGCCCTGCTCATAAAATCCCAGACTACTCTGTCAAATGCATTGTCTGCATCAAGACCCACCAACAACAGTGGTATTTCCTTACATTCTGCTTCCCTCTGGATCATCAATGTTCTGTTAATGTTGTCAAATGTTTGCCTCCCTTCCACAAAACTACACTGATCCATATCTATCACTTTTGCTATTCTTTTAGCCATTATAGACACAAACACTTTATAATCATGGTTAAGTATTGAAATGGACTTGTATGAAGCTGGATCAGATGGATTTTTACCCTCTTTAAGTATTACAGCTACCACTGCTTTCTTCCAGGATTTTGGTACTTCTCTTAAAATACTATTAAATAAAATCTTCCAGATCTTTTATCAGTTTTTCCCTCTTAGCCTCCAAACTTTCATAATACCATCTATTCCTGGTGACTTTCCTGCAGATTGCTTATGCCTCATCTACCTCAAACGTTGGTATATTTAATTTTTCCATTAACATCGCCATTTGTACCTTTTCTTGATTTCCATATTTCTCTGCTTTGTACACACTTTCATAGAATTTCTGAAATATTTCTAATAATTATACAGGATTTCTAGCTACATTCCTTGTTACAGTTTCCTAAGCTTGGTGACAGCCCTTTCTACTTTCTGTTGCCTGAGACTTTGTGCTAAAAGTTTCTGTGCTCTAGAGCTGTCATCAAAAAACAGTTTAACAGCAATCTTTCTAAACTCATGCATATTATCGAGGTAATCTTTTATTTTCTATTTAGCATTCTACAGTTGCTTAACTTCCTGTTCTGTGGATTCTCCCATTTTGCAATGCTTTAACATTTGTCAGTCCCTCCAAATCATTCTTAACCATATCCTATTTTTAAACTCCACCACCCCAGGGATCACTCCAGTGGCTCTACCCGATAGAGGCTCTGGGAACTAAGGTGGGGTGGCACGATGCCAGAGTAATTCTATGGGCTAGGCTTGTAAAAGGCTCCAGGGCCATTAGCCTAGTACACACCTACGCACCTATAAGAAATTTCTATATTCGCTAACTGCTCATGAATAATTTCCAAAACATATTCCTTAAAGTCCTTCGTTTTTCAAAGATGGGAAAGTGCCAGTGTCCCATTTTTATTTCATTACCTTGTGTTTTTTTATTATTATTATTGATGCATGATCTGAAATATTTATTAGATGCATATCAAGGCCTTCAGTTAAATGCACACATTCCTGTGAAATGTAAATTCTGTCTAACCTAGCCCAGTTTTTATATCTTGGAGAATAATATGTAAATGTACTCTGAACTACGTATATAAATTCGATATTAAAATTTAAGAAAATAATACTAATTTGAAATATAAATTTTTGTTTTGAATCTCTTATCCCTTTTTCTTTAATAAAAAAATTATGTTAATAACATAGCAACCCATATACTTAATTGCTGGAAAAAGCATCATAACAATTATCAATGTCTTAAAGGAAATCCAGATAAGTCAATTGATACTATTTGTCTACAGTTTAATATTAATAATAAAAATATAATTTATCTACAATTAATTTTACATCAATTCAAACCAGATTCTCTCTCTTATCCAGTTCAAGCTGTGATGTGATTCTAGAAAGGATACAAATTTTATTTGAAATAATCTATAATTTTCAAGAATTTGATAATTTAATTTCTAAAATACATGTAATACTGGCTAAAGTCGATTCCAATTTAAGTGAGAAATTTGGGAACTTTTTCTCTAAAGCGCATCTTATATATTTTTTATGAATAAAAGTTAAAAATAATTCTTTCTTCTATTAACAACTCTTATTGGACCCTTTACTGGAGTATATTTACTTGGAAATTTTTGTTAGAGCTTTTTTAACTCCTGTAAGGATTGCTAAAATGAGAAGCGAGAGTACTATAGAATGCTGGAGATGTAAAAATCATATTAAGGGTAATTGGTCACATATGTTCTATGACTGCTCTAGGGTTTGAAATTTTTGGACAAAGGTCCAAGATTTTTTTTAAGATTTGTGGAATGATACTTTTATTTAAAAAAATAAATTATTCTGTTTAATATTTTGGACACAGCAAATTCAAAGAAAGACTATTCTTATCTAATGTGGACAATACTTAAAAATTGTTACAAGGATATGGTATTCTGCTGACTAATCATCCTGAAAACCTTTCATTTTCAAATTTGCATGCTTAGTTATTTCCAGGTGTGCCTCCTGTACCATAGCTATTTGCACCGTACTTTATTAATATAATTCACTATTCTTTCTTTTTTTGTATTTCTCTGTGAGTCCATTCACAAAGACATTACAGAAAACATAATTTTTATATTATTATTGCCAACTTGTATGTATAACATTTTTTTTCTTAAAGTCTAGTTCCAACTTTTATGTTACATGCGTATACTGTTTGGTAGGATGGTCTCTTATACAGTTGTTTTTTGTCATATCCATTGGAGCCTATGTCACATCTTACAAAATGTTTTGCTTTATTGAAAACCTTCAAACAAAAACCAAACACACCCAATACCCCTTATAACCTATGAACTTAATAACACACAAAACTATGTACATCTTAGGAGCAAATGTTTCAAATTCATAGCCACACACACCGACTCAAGATAACCTAAACAAAATGTTATTTCTGCTAAGAAGCATGGTACAGCCTCTGCTTTTAGTAAGTGCTATCAAGTTTTGTCTTATCCTTATAGGTCGCTCAGCTGAGAAAACATTTGAATGCTTTCAGTAAAAATTTTCTCGAAGCCATTTCTGTTTATCAGACTGTCTCCCACAGACATGTGAACCAGACACAAAACTGCTAAGCATACATTGTTTACTAAAAAAAAAGCCTTATAATATTCAATATTCTTTTTCATTTGCTTGCTTTCTTTTATAACTTGTAACTAGATAAAGCTAATAGTCTTAACCCAGTAATTCCTGTATGTAAGAATGAGAAAAAACACATTCATTTTTTCTTTTGTCGTGCTTTTTTTAACCAGATTTTTCTTTTTCACTGCAGTGTCTACATTTCTTAAAAATGAACAAGGAAAAAGAGAGAAAAGGGAGTAAAAGAAAAAACAAAATCACCCATTTATATTAGTATCCCCGTTACACTTACAAACAACTGAGCAATTTTTACTTCACAGTTAGCAAAGAAAATCATGCACCACTAAAGTAGTACCATTAAGAAAAAAAGTTTGTTTTTACTTACAGGTAACTTTCTCTTTCCTCTTCCCCTCTCTTAAGTATTTTCCTGAAGATTAATAATATGAAGTATGGCATATGCTTTAGAGTCCCCTACAAGTTTAACAAAGTCTAGAAAATTCAATATTTCCAAGTTTTCTTGTTCTGCCATGTTTCACAACTATAATTATTGCTTTGTAATTCCTCATTTGCCAGTTTCTAAGTTACTGGTTTTATTCTCTGAACATTCACAACATGAAGCAAGGCATATGTTTTAGAGTCCCCTACAGGTTTAACAAAGTCCAAGGAAGTCCAATATTTTCAGATTGTCTTGCGCTGTCATGTTTCACAAATATAATTACAGATTTGTAATCCCAAATTTGTCAATTTCCAAGTTACCAGTTTTATTCCTAATTATCTCCATCTTCCAAATCCTATATTTGTCTAATAACCAGATTTGGAGCACACACATGGTGTGCCCTTTCAATTATCAATTCCTGTTGTGGAATAATGCTTACCCCATTACTGTTCCTGCTTGCCCTGGAGCCATTAGTAACACACACTAGAACAAAACAAGAGATCAGCATGAAAGGAGTGGTGGCTCTATTTGCTGATGATCTACTGATGCTTCTTCATAACCCTAAAGAGGTACATCCAGCATGCTGGAGTGTTATATCAGGATGGGAATCAATCTCTGGATGTAAGGAGAACCTCAAAAAGCTATACTGATGGGACACGATCTCACTAATACTATCTCTTTTAAAGACCAATATGGCTTTATCACTAACTCCCATTATTTACTTATCTAGGAGTGAACCTAGCTCCTACTTCTGTGGCTACCAGAGACTTAAGCATACAATATATTCTGTACCTATAGAAAGAAGCCTTCAACAATAGATTGTCTCATCAAAATGTCTCTTTACCCCCAGATGTTTTATATATATATATATATATATATATATATATATATATATACATACATATATATATACACACACACACACACACACACACACACAAGTTCATAGGTTGGTATTAGGCTATCGGCCCTAGGGCCTATACAAGCCTAGACATAACAATTCCCTGGATATTTCTTCCCACAATATTTACTTCTCTGGACCCCTGTCATGATGGACATAATCCCTGGGGTGAATTTCCTATCTCCCATCAAATAGTCAAGGTTCCTTTTGAAGAGAGCCAAGGAGTCGCTCTGTTTGACATGTATGGGGAGTCTATTCCAGAGTATGGGGAGTCTCTGGGCCAGGAACCTATCCCTCCAGCATGTTTTGTTCATTGTGATGCCAAGGTTTAGATCACTGGAGCGTGTGGCTCTGAGGGATTGGGATTTCTTTATGTGGAGCATGTCCAACAGCTCGGGGTTTGACATGGCGTTGTATGTTAAGCAGAGATCGATTCTGAGTAGACGATATGCCATAGAGTATAGCTGTAGTGTTTTTAGACGGTCAGTATAGGGCATCTGCTTTAGGCCTGTGATTCTTTTAGTGAGGTATTTCTGCAGCCTTTCCAGTTGTTGCAGATGTCTTGTGAGGTACATACCAAATGGGATGTTGTACTCTAAAATGGGTCTAATGAGGGATGAGTACAGTGGGACAATGACCTCCTTTTTTCTGGATGAAAAGTCCTTAGTGATGAGGTGTGCCACATAGAACGATTTCCTGACTGTTGTGGCGATGTGGTTATCAAAGGTGAGACAACTGTCCACCTGTGTCCCTAAGTCTCTCATCACACTTTCTGTGTTTAGTGCACTGCCACTTATGTGGTAATTCATGGGTACATGTTTTTTCCCAAAGGGGATAATTATACATTTCTTGGCATTAAGTTTGAGCCCATGGCTCTGGCACCAAGAATCTGTTTCTGTAAGGCCCTTTTGTAGAATATCCACATCATTTGGAGATTTAATAATGGCTCCCAGTTTGCAGTCATCTGCGAACTTTGTTAGCCAGAGTCCCTTAGTGTTGGCCTGTACTTCAGAGAAGTAGATGCCAAACAAGAGCGGTCCCAGGACTGAACTCTGAGGGACTCTACTTGTCACTTATCTGGAACTGGATTTGGAGTTGGCTACTTTCACAGTCTGGGTTCTGTCAGTAAGCCAGTTGGCAACCCATCGAGTGACATAGGGATTTATGCCTAGCTTAGTAAGTTTATCTATGATTCCAGAGTGGGGGATGGTGTCGAAGGCCTTGGCGAGGTCCAGATAGGCTGTGTGAACCACCTTACCCTCGTCCACAGCTTGGCTCTGGAGACTGATTTGAAGAAGTCAATCAGGTTCAAGAGACAAGATCGGCCCTTCACGAACCCAAACTGGGTGGGGTCCAGTGTTTGAAGGTTGCCAATGTCTTTGTTTATAAGTTCCATGATAATGCGTTCCATGTCCTTGCAGATCAGGCTTGTCAGACTGATGGGACGGTAGTTCCTGGGATCCAAGGTAGATCCCCCCTTGTGGACTGGCTAACTGTAGCTGTGTACCACTCAGAGGGCACAAAGCCTGAGGTGAGGCTATGATTAAACATGACATTTAGGTGAGGTGCCAGTTCATTTTGTAGTTCATGTAGTACACAGCCCGGGATGTCATCTGGTCCCATGGATGCTGTATTCTTAGCTTTGGAGAGTGCGGTTTCTACCTGTGTGGCTGTGATTACCAGAATTTGGCAATCTTTTGGTATTGAGATGGGCCCTTTAGGGGGTGAGAGGGGGGTGAAGCTGGCACTGAATCGATCTGCCGGGATATTGGCAATATCCTTGGGATCAATATATTTAAAGCCATTCTGTTGCAGTTCAGAGCATATCTGAGCATTGCCATTTAGATTCTTGACATAACTATAGAATGCCTTGTGGTTGTCTTTGGAATCTTTGGCAATTTTATTTCTGTAACTAACTTTGTAGGATTTTATGAGGGATCTCAGCTTCTTACTTAGGCTGGTAAAGGAGGTTTTTTTTGTATCCTGGGATTTTCCTCTTTTCTGCAACAGTTTCTTCCTTCTGTTGTATAGTTTGTTTATGGCAGGGGACCACCAGATTGGCTTCCTTTTTTTGGAGGAGAGCATCTTGGTTCTATTTGGGATGGCATGATTCATGCACGAGTGGATGTGCTCATACAGTGCCTTAGTGAAGGATTCAGCAGTCGAACTTTCAGCTCCCGTTCGCAAGGGTGTCATGAAGTTTGTCACTTCTGACTTGAGTAGCATGAAGTTGGCTTTGGAGAAGTTTTTTACAGAGGTTTCCTTACTGGGGGATGGGGGTGGGATGTGGATGTCAAGGGTGACTTGCTTATGGTCAGACCTGACCATTGAGGGGATGACCACTGGTGTGGAGCATCCATCTCCCATGTTGGTAATGACTGGGTCTAAGATACTGGAGCCCCTGGTGGGACAATGGATTAGTTGTTCCAGGGTGTTGTAATTTATGAATTCCAAGAACCATTGGGAAAAGGTGTTGTTACCCAAGTAGCTTTCCCAGTTAATGGCAGGGTAGTTGAAATCACCCAGTATTAGGGTGTTTGGTTGTATCTTAATAGTTTCCAATATGTTTAGAAAGGTGTAGTGAGAATTTTGGGGCATGGTGGGGGATCTGTAGCAAGCTACAATTTGGATTGCAGTCTTACCTAGTGTTAGCTGCACCTGGAGAATTTCAGATGCATTGTGTTGGGCAACTAGCCTGGAGATGTGAATATGGACACTCCTCCATCTTTAGTGTTTCGGTCTTCGTTTGGTGGCCAAAAAGTGTGGTAAGAGTTGTAGCCTGGTATTGCAGGGGTGCTCTCTGGAGCCTTGAACCAGGTCTCAGTTATTGCACAGATATCGATGTTCTCCATTTTTAGGAGTGCCTCGAGAGAGTGCATTTTGAGGTTTAGACTTCTAGCAGTGAGCAGCATTACCTTCAGATTTTGCATGCTTGCATCTGTTACGGTGGTGGTTTTGTCCTTTGAACCTTGCCTAAAAAAGGCAGTGTGTGTGTGTGTGTGTGTGTGTGTGTGTGTGTGTGTGTGTGTGTGTGTGTGTGTGTGTGTGTGTGTGTTTATATATATATATATATATATATATAGAGAGAGAGAGAGAGAGACTTGTTACACACAGCTTACCCATGTGAATTCCATATTCTATCTTGAAGTAGTGGGACAGACAGATTCCGAACATTTTTATTTTTGTTTTCAGCATCTGTTAGGGGCTCTGTGGTGGCTACACAGATCAGAAACCAGGGGTATAAGGTTACCTAGTCTGTTTTTAGCATATTTGGCCTCTTCATTTAGGTGCTACGCAGATCTGCATCATCCAAATTCAGTCCCTCCATAGGTTAATCTGATGATAGACAGAAGCCAGCGGGGTGGGGTGAGACTATCTCCATCCATAGAATCACAGAGAAAACAAAAGAGTTTACAATGAATTTACACAACAGTATGAGATATTATGGAGGAATGAATAATATAGGCTCCTCAAAATACTTAAATATATAATTAAAATTATTAGGATGGAGGGCCCCACGCATCATCTGGTGCGTCTTCTTCGATGTACACCACATCCAAAATTTACAATTATGTTCTCACTCTTCCTACTACACACTTGGTGAGGAAAGGGCCTTTTGTCATTTGGACACTGAAGGAGCATCTGTCACATCTGAAATCTATTTCACCACTATACCCCTGCCCAACATAGTATTCACTGCTTTCAGCTCTCTTCATTTCTCCATTATCAAACAGACTGTGAAGGCTGCCAGCCTAGCTAGACAGAATTTTGTAAATAATTCTATGTCATTGTAAATATTAATGTGATCCACAGGCTTGTGTTACAAATGTAAGAAAACTGTGTTATGTGCTGAGCTTAAAAAATTTAACCACAGTGCACCCTGCTGGAAGAAAGCTGATAAGTAAGGAATTTTACAACTATGTGTGATTTCAAGCTACGAGCCAGGATGTCTGCAGCTGGAAATTCTTTCTATTGTCTCAAGACAGAGAAAATTACTAGGTTTCACATGTAAAATGTCTTTCTTGCTGTGACTTCCTGGTAGCTGCAAATCATGAAGAAATGTTAAATTTTAAGTTCTATTAGCCTGGGAACATAAGTAGAGGTGACAAGAATGACGTAATCTAAAACGACTCATCAGTAATGTGTATTATCAATTTAAGACTATCTCAGAGAGAAAGAGTGCATTTTGTATTTGCCTTTAGACCTGTTAACAACTCACCAGGACTTCTCATCTATATTTGCTTGCTCTGTAAGTAAGATATTTAAGTACAGTGATTTATCTTAAGAGATAGACAGAAATAGTAAGATTAGTCTAGCTGTTTTCTATATTTATGTCAGACTGTCCTACAATGTTGTTTTAAAATATTTCCTGTGATTTCTGAACTTTCTATTGTCATTGTGTCGAATTAATGAGCATTATCTTGTGTTTTTATTATTTATTACTAAATATTTTAAACCTTTTAACTGTGGCTGTTTTGTGTAGATATATGTTCAGCTCTTAGAGTACTTGCATGTGTTTGGTGATACTGTACAAGCCACTCCAACAGCCTTGTTGTTTGTCACACTTACCAATTGGATAATAACAACATTGCACAGTAGAATTGGACACCCTTTGGTAATGGCCTTTATAGTAGCTGATAGTAGTGGTTGGTGGCAGTTGGTATTACTTTATGGTCTGGGCAGAAGTGGGCATAGCTAGTGAACTTGTGCCAGCCTTCCCCAGAGTGTCTGTGTGTTTGTATACAACTCAAATCTCAAAGAGTATGTGTGTGTCAGTTACTTGGGCAGGGACACGAAGCACTGGTTGGACAGAGAGGGTGCTGGAGGTTTTAGCTTTACCGCTCGGCTGAGATTTGAACCTTATAGCTGTGCCAGTGGGGCGTCTTATTGGGGACCTGGACAGAAAGGGAGAAACCAGCCCCAGACTGACTGTGATCTGTGTGTGCTCCTAAGAGAAATTGTACTTTACTGTGTGTGTACTTGTTATCCTCCCAATGTGGATGCCCCTCACTAGTGTTAATGTTGAGGACTGAGGCTCCTTGATTACTGGGCCAATGCATGAGCGTCACACCTACAACCAGACTCAAACAGTTAATACAGGAACACATCAAAACAAATCATTACCTTTAAACAGGTTGCCACTGTCTTTGTTTATAAGTTCCATGATAATCGTTCCATGTCCTTGCAGATCAGGCTTGTCAGACTGATGGGACAGTAGTTCAGGATCAAGGTAGATCCCCTTGTGGACTGGGTAACTGTAGCTGTGTACCACTCAGAGGGCACAAAGCCTGAGGTGAGGCTATGATTAAACATGACACTTAGGTGAGGTGCCAGTTCATTTTGTAGTTCATGTAGTACACAGCCCGGGATGTCATCTGGTCCCATGGATGCTGTATTCTTAGCTTTGGAAGTCGCGGTTTCTACCTGTGTGGCTGTGATTACCAGAATTTAGCAATCTTTTGGTATTGAGATGGGCCCTTTAGGTGTGTGTGTGGGGGGGTGAAGCTGGCACTGAATCGATCTGCCGGGATATTGGCAATATCCTTGGGATCACTATATTTAAAGCCATTCTGTTGCAGCTCAGAGCATATCTGAGCATTGCCATTTAGATTCTTGACATAACTATAGAATGCCTTGTGGTTGTCTTTGGAATCTTTGGCAATTTTATTTCCATAACTACCTTTGTAGGATTTTATGAGGGATCTCAACTTCTTACTTAGGCTGGTAAGGGAGGTTTTTTTTGCATCCTGGGATTTTCCTCTTTTCTGCAACAGTTTCTTCCTTCTGTTGTATAGTTTGTTTATGGCAGGGGACCACCAGATTGGCTTCCTTTTTTTGGAGGAGAGCATCTTGGTTCTATTTGGGATGGTATGATTCATGCACGAGTGGATGTGCTCATACAGTGCCTTAGTGAAGGATTCAGCAGTCGAACTTTCAGCTCCCGTTCGCATGGGTGTCACGAAGTTTGTCACTTCTGACTTGAGTAGCATGAAGTTGGCTTTGGAGAAGTTTTTTTTACAGAGGTTTCCTTACTGGGGGATGGGGGTGGGATGTGGATGTCAAGGGTGATTTGCTTATGGTCAGACCTGACCACTGAGGGGATGACCACTGGTGTGGAGCATCCATCTCCCATGTTGGTAATGACTGGGTCTAAGATATTGGAGCCCCTGGTGGGACAATGGATTAGTTGTTCCAGGGCATTGTAATTTATGAATTCCAAGAACCATTGGGAAAAGGTGTTGGTACCCAAGTAGCTTTCCCAGTTAATGGCAGGGCAGTTGAAATCACCCAGTGTTAGGGTGTTTGGTTGTATCTTAATATTTTCCAATATGTTTAGAAAGGTGTAGTGAGAATTTTGGGGCATGGTGGGGGATCTGTAGCAAGCTACAATTTGGATTGCAGTCTTACCTAGTGTTAGCTGCACCTGGAGAATTTCAGATGCATTGTGTTGGGCAACTAGCCTGGAGATGTGAATATGGACACTCCTCCATCTTTAGTGTTTCGGTCTTCATTTGGTGGCCAAAAAGTGTGGTAAGAGTTGTAGCCTGGTATTGCAGGGGTGCTCTCTGGAGCCTTGAACCAGGTCTCAGTTATTGCACAGATATTGATGTTCTCCATTTTTAGGAGTGCCTCGAGAGAGTGCATTTTGAGGTTTAGACTTCTAGCAGTGAGCAGCATTACCTTCGGATTTTGCATGCTTGCATCTGTTATGGTGGTGGTTTTGTCCTTTGAACCTTGCCTAAAAAAAAGGCAGTGTGTGTGTGTGTGTGTGTGTGTGTGTGTTTGGGTCTACGACTAATGACCGAAACGACGATTCCCCGACAGGATATTCACCGACGCGAGATGACCGACAGGTAAGTTTATCGACAGGGTTATTTGCCGACAGCGGAAAGACCGACAAGGGAATGTGCGATCGCGACCCGGTAAGTGTGCGACGGTGACGGAGTTAGGAGCGGTCAGGTAAGTGCTCGAGATTGTGGGATGTCGGGTTAGGCTGTGGGAAAGGTGAGTGTGTGTTTGTGTTGGAGGTATGGTTCGGGTAAGGTAAGTGTGTGTTAGTGAGGGACTGTAGTTTAGGGACGGGTTAAGTGAGTTAGGGTTAGGGTGCAGGTAGGTGATGTGTGCGTTAGTGTCGGAGCTTGGGCTAGGGGTGGGTTAAGTGAGTTAGGGTTAGGGTGCAGGTAGGTGATGTGTGCGTTGGTGTCGGAGCTTGGGCTAGGGGTGGGTTAAGTGAGTTAGGGTTAGGGTGCAGGTAGGTGATGTGTGCGTTGGTGTCGGAGCTTGGGCTAGGGGTGGGTTAAGTGAGTTAGGGTTAGGGTGCAGGTAGGTGATGTGTGCGATAGTGTCAGACCTTAGGGTTAGGGTTTGGGTCAGGGCTAGTGTGTATGGTATGTAGTGTAGTGTGTTGTTTACTTTCCGTGTGTCGGTGTACTGATGTTCGGTGTTTTGCGTTGTCGGGTTTGTGTGATGTCGGTCATTTGGTGTCGGTGAGTTTTGTGTCGGGGAATCGTCGTGTCGGTGTTTAGAAGTAGACCCATATATATATATATATAGAGAGAGAGAGAGAGAGAGACTTGTTACACACAGCTTACCCATGTGAATTCCATATTCTATCTTGAAGTAGTGGGACAGATTCCGAACATTTTTATTTTTGTTAGGGGCTCTGTGGTGGTTACACAGATCAGAAACCAGGGGTATAAGGTTACCTAGTCTGTTTTTAGCATATTTGGCCTCTTCATTTAGGTGCTACGCAGATCTGCATCATCCAAATTCAGTCCCTCCATAGGTTAATCTGATGATAGACAGAAGCCAGCGGGGTGGGGTGAGATTATCTCCATCCATAGAATCACAGAGAAAACAAAAGAGTTTACAATGAATTTACACAACAGTATGAGGTATTATAGAAGAATGAATAATATAGGCTCCTCAAAATACTTAAATATATAATTAAAATTATTAGGATGGAGGGCCCCACGCATCATCTGGTGCTTCTTCTTCGATGTACACCACATCCAAAATTTACAATTATGTTCTCACTGTTCCTACTACACACTTGGTGAGGAAAGGGCCTTTTGTCATTTGGACACTGAAGGAGCATCTGTCACATCTGAAATCTATTTCACCACTATACCCCTGCCCAACATAGTATTCACTGCTTTCAGCTCTCTTCATTTCTCCATTATCAAACAGACTGTGAAGGCTGCCAGCCTAGCTAAACAGAATTTTGTAAATAATTCTATGTCATTGTAAATATTAATGTGATCCACAGGCTTGTGTTACAAATGTAAGAAAACTGTGTTATGTGCTGAGCTTAAAAAATTTAACCACAGTGCACCCTGCTGGAAGAAAGCTGATAAGTAAGGAATTTTACAACTGTGTGTGATTTCAAGCTACGAGCCAGGATGTCTGCAGCTGGAAATTCTTTCTATTGTCTCAAGACAGAGAAAATTACTAGGTTTCACATGTAAAGTGTCTTTCTTGCTGTGACTTCCTGGTAGCTGCAAATCATGAAGAAATGTTAAATTTTAAGTTCTATTAGCCTGGGAACATAAGTAGAGGTAACAAGAATGACATAATCTAAAACAACTCAGCAGTAATGTGTATTATCAATTTAAGACTATCTCAGAGAGAAAGAGTGCATTTTGTATTTGCCTTCAGACCTGTTAACAACTCACCAGGACTTCTCATCTATATTTGCTTGCTCTGTAAGTAAGATACTTAAGTACAGTGATTTATCTTAAGAGATAGACAGAAATAGTAAGATTAGTCTAGCTGTTTTCTATATTTATGTCAGACTGTCCTACAATGTTGTTTTAAAGTATTTCCTGTGATTTCTGAACTCTCTATTGTCATTGTGTCAAATTAATGAGCATTATCTTGTGTTTTTATTATTTATTACTAAATATTTTAAACCTTTTAACTGTGGCTATTTTGTGTAGATATATGTTCAGCTCTTAGAGTACTTGCATGTGTTTGGTGATACTGTACAAGCCACTCCAACAGCCTTGTTGTTTGTCACACTTACCAATTGGATAATAACAACATTGCACAGTAGAATTGGACACCCTTTGGTAAGGGCCTTTATAGTAGCTGATAGTAGTGGTTGGTGGCAGTTGGTATTACTTTATGGTCTGGGCAGAAGTGGGCATAGCTAGTGAACTTGTGCCAGCCTTCCCCAGAGTGTCTGTGTGTTTGTATACAACTCAAATCTCAAAGAGTGTGTGTGTGTCAGTTACTTGGGCAGGGACACGAAGCACTGGTTGGACAGAGAGGGTGCTGGAGGTTTTAGCATTACCACTCGGCTGAGATTTGAACCTTATAGCTGTGCCAGTGGGGCGTCTTATTGGGGACCTGGACAGAAAGGGAGAAACCAGCCCCAGACTGACTGCGATCTCTGTGTGCTCCTAAGAGAAATTGTACTTTACTGTGTGTGTACTTGTTATCCTCCCAATGTGGATGCCCCTCACTAGTGTTAATGTTGAGGACTGAGGCTCCTTGATTACTGGGCCAATGCATGAGCGTCACACCTACAACCAGACTCAAACAGTTAATACAGGAACACATCAAAACAAATCATTACCTTCGTATCATTTTATTAGTAGAACTCCAAGTTAATCAACCAGTTCCTATTTAATCTTGCACCGACTGAATCACTGACCGCTCTACATTTGATCACATATGCCCCATTCAGGATAGGCTCATCCCACTAAAACAAGTTGAAATTTCAAAAAAATTACAAAACAAAATACATTATATATATATATATATATATATATATATATATATATATATATAGATATATCTATATAAAAGATACACCCTGGACGGGCAAAAAATCAGGGAAAGAAAAACATGGGAAAGAAACTCAAACAACTCAACTGTTTACAATAAACCGCCGCACTCAGTTAAAGAAAAATGAAGTTAAAGCTATTTACATCAGTTCATTACAACAACTACACTTCAGACACCCCAAAAATATTCTAGGCCTCTACTGAACAGCTAAGCACACCAGTGATCTTTCTCATAAAAAGCAACCACTTAAAAAACTTATTAAACTACTAAAATGTACAAAACATAAAATCATTTAATACAGTTATGAAGAAACTTTAGCTCTGACTTTATTGTAAACATTTAATTTAATTCTGGAGGACAGGAGGCTCAAACATAAATTCCATGTATTTTCTTGTCTCTCTGTCATATTCTATCACCTCCTCTGAAATATATAGGACTATTTTCTAGTATTAAGAACCTAAAGTTGTGAATATTATTTGTGTCATGGACATGTTTATATAATTAATTAGTTTCAATACCTCTTCTTATGTCTGACATATGACTACAGATTTGATCTTTAAACCACTGGTTTGTTTTCCCTATATAAAATGAAGGACATTTGGTACACTTGGCCATATATATTAAATTCTTAGTGTTACAATTCCTACATGCTTGTACATAAAACATGTCTTTTTTTAACCGCATGAATAAATGCTTTCTATGTACAAATGTATTTACAAAACATGCAGCTATTGCACTTGTAAGTGCCCCTTTTGTTTATTTTCTGATCTTTACTTTTTATTTGTTCTTTGTAGCATAATCTATTTTTAAAGTTCTACATGTTCTACAACTAAAAGCTGGATTTTCTGCACTAATGTCTTTCAGATGTGGTACCTGGGACAATAATGGCCAATATTTTCTTACTATATTCTGAATGTTTCTTGTGTTCTGATTGTAGGTCAAAACAAACTGACAGTCTATTTCCTTCTTACTAACTTCTTATTCCAAGGTATGTCAGAAATGTTATAAGTGTATATAAAGTATTCTTGTCATTATTTCATTTTTAATATGGTGTGATTCTTTACTACCCTCTGTTCGTAAAATCATCAACCATGTTGTCCAATTGTAAGAATTCTTCCTTCTGTGTATTTATTCTACTGGCTCACATCATTTGATTTCTGACAATATTATGAAACATAAAATACAGATGCATACTATCATGTGACAAATACATGCATTTCTTAACTTCCTTTTTATAAAGGGTTATATTTAGTTGCTCTTTAACATATTTTTTAAAGTGATGTCTAAAAAGTCAATATTTCTATACTGTATATTATTTTTAAACTTTAAACAGGATGTACCGGTATGAAGACATGCTATGGAGTCATTTAATTTACATACTGAGCCATCCCAAAGAAGAAAAAGATCATCTACAAATCTTTTGTAAAAAAAAAAACAAAAAAAAAAACATATTATTAAAAAGACTATTTCCCGATTCAGACAAAATTCCTTCTAATTCCCAATAATTCATAATTATGTTTGCATAAGTATTTGCTACTGGGGTGCTTATTGCTATACCTGTGACCTGTTGATAATACTTACCTTGGAATAAAAATATGTTATTCAAGGACAATTTTTAATAGGTCACATATGAGATATATATTAATGTCTTGTAAACTTGGTTGTTTCAAAATATATTTTCTTACCATCTGGACACCCAAATCATTGGGAATGCAAGTAAATGAAGAGCCTACATCAAGTGTACCTATATACCAAGTGAGTACACTGTTATCTTTGGTCCATATGTGAGAGCTATCCTTAGTAATGGTAGTAGACGTGCTCAAAACTTTTTTAACTCACTTTCTAAGTACTTAGAAATGGGTTCTGTGACCAATCCTTGTGCAAACACTATTGGTCATAGTGGCAGAGTTGCCTAGGATTTATGTATCTTTGGGATACCATAGATAACAGGAGTATTCACGTTTCTACAAGTAAATAATAATAAAGTTCCTTACTTACACGTGCCTGCTGAAACATATCCACAATCTGTAAAGATACTCCTTTACTAATTTTCTTTACTATGCTTGCATTAATACACTCGTAACTACCGTGTTTAACATTTGTAACATGTTATCTACACAATATGTTTTACTTAACACAACCATTCCACCACCTTTGTCGGCAGGTTTTACCACAATATTATCATTATTACAGAGTGTCTCAATGGCTGTACGTTCACCTCTTTACAAATTATAAAAGTTTTTTTTAAACTACTATAATACTGCTGATACAGCTCACTGTCTACCAACATCTCAAACACAACTAGATTAGGTGGTGGTATAAATGTACTGTTTCTGCACTGCACCATTTGTTAATTAGATGTTCATTGCCAGGATTATCATGTTGAAAAAACACTTTTAGATTTAATTTGCGAATAAACATTTTAAGTGCTAATACAGTTTGTGAAATATCTACACTACTCACTGGAACAAAGTTAGTCCTTTATTAAGTACACATAATTTAGTGTCACTCAAAGAATATGTTGGATGCTGAAATACCTGTTAACTGTTCTTTTCCATAACTGTTGAATTACTTTGCTTCTGTCCCCACTGACTGGTGTGCCATTTTTTTGGGTGGTAAGGGAAATGGGTCTTGTTGTCCAAACAAAAAATATGTTTAAATCCACATACTTCCAAAGGGTCGCTGCTGTACTTAGGTTAGCATCAACAATTGTTCATTGAGTATTCAAAGAGGTGGAAGACTGTCTTGATGTTACCAATGCACCTATGGCCGACCTGAATACTGCTGTAGTAGCCACTACAGGGGGCATGATGTCATCAATATGAGATGAAGCTTCTTCAGATCCATGACTGGTCCATTGTACAACAAAGTTATTCTTACCAATGGCCCTCTTAAAGTTAGGCCAAGAGAAAACCTCCCCTTTAGTAAAGCCGCTGACTTCACACTTAAATTTTCACTTTTTATTCTCAATACGTTTAAGAGCAAATGTTATTTCAACCAGAGCCACTTATTCATCACATAATTCTGTCACTTCCTTTTCAGTTTATTTTCAACAGTTTAAAAGAACCTATTCAACAAAGACGTACTGAAAAGATAAACTTAAGTTTAAATACTGCCACTCTTCTAGCAGATTGGGATACAAGTCTCTATAAGTAGGCATTTTTAATATGCACAGTCCTACAGGGAACTGTTTTTGTCTCAATGTAAGAGTTAAATGTGAGGCATTGCCATTGCATTTTTTTTTAGATGGTACATTTTATTCCCAAACGAATGGAGTTTTACCTAATATTGTTGAACATATGTCTTGATGTCAGGTTGTGCCATAGCCATTTCGGTAGTAGCAAACAAAACTTCCAATAACGGACTTTCTTTGATTTCAAGTAGATCATGAATGTGTTAACTAGTGTGCCGTAACACATTATTAGTGGAAGGAAAAATTATACATATGTCTCATGTTCGACCAGGAATACACCAAGAAAACAAGTAAATTACAAAGAAAACCTGGTCAATAAATCTAGTTGCTGATATCCTTGTACAAGGGAGCCATTAGGCCCAGGCATAGGACCTGAGCTAGAACACTTCTTAGAGGTAGCTCTGGCCCCGGGCCTAGTTACGCTCACAATCCTGATGCCATTCTGTGTGCAAGGAAGAAACCAATGCTGGATGACATCTCAAAGGAACGTTGCCGATAAAAGATCGTTCGTCAGAAGTAGAGGTCTGTTGAGTGATTCTGGACCCCACTGATGAACTAAAAGCCAAGAGCCAAGGCCTGTGTAGAAGCTGAGGGACCCAACTGCATGTTGAACTCCAAACGGGTCTCCACATAGTCCTACACCACCACCTTGGTCGCAGAAGGGGAGGCTGCAAAAGTGTCTTGCCTTCTTCAGTGAGAATGAGCTTTGGGGGACTGGCAGATGGTGAACAGTTGTCATCTGAGGCCCTAAGCTTGAGTCATTTTTCCTTGTCCTTCCTATGTTTAGAGAGCTCAACCTCAGGACAACTGGCTGACTCCATTCAATGTGAGGAAGATGGCAGACTAAGATGCCTAGCTAAGATTTCAGCTCTACACCTAATAGTCCTAGAATTTAAATGGGTGCAAAAACTGCAACTAGGGATGTTGTGATCAGGGGCTACACAGTGGCACACAAGGAATGAAAGTCTGTGCGGGATTTGTTTACAACAGTGGAGACAATTTAACCTTATCTGACATAGGTTAAAGCAAAAATAAGAGTTCCCCAACTGGATACTTAGCTTTAGATGACTTCTCTCTGGTGTAGACTCGCCGACCCACTGAATCACTGCTTCGGGCTCTGACGGCAAGAAAAGAGTGATGCTATGGCATTGGCTAGTTCTTTTATACCCCAGCACACTGATCCTGGATAGGATGTCTGCTAGCCTTAGGGGAGGGAGATTTTTACTCTGGTAGTTGAGCCGGCCAAGGGTTTCCACAGCAGGAACTCCCACAAGTCAGGACTGCAACAGTGAAACATGAAAAACATCAGGTGCCTAAAAGGAATTAAAATCCTATGATCCAAACAGTCAATGGAAGAGGACTGATGTTGGGGTGTATCAAACATCCCTGTTCTTGTGTGAGTAGATTCATTCTGTGACGAAGCGTGTGTTAACCCCCCTGGCCATTTCCAAATGTAAGGAGAACCACAGTTGCAAGGGCCAAAAGGGAATCACCACAATGATCTTGGGGGATTCCTTCTGAATATTCAGAAGTACCACTGATATTAGTGGAATGGGTGGGAAAGGTATATAGGACCATTGCTGTTCAAAGAAAAGAAAAAGCGTCTGTCTTCTGGGCCTTCTTGTATGGAATCCTTTTGCCAGTTGATTGTTCAGAGAGAAGGCAAACAGGTCTACTTGAGGAACTCCCCACAGATGGATTAAATATTGGAAGATCCTAAGATCTGGTTTCCATTCATGATGGTCTGCCCTGGTCCTGCTCAGTTTGTCTGCCACACAAGTGTGCTCTGATGGAATGTAGCATGTCTGTAGAGTAAGACTGTGCTGTGAAGCCATATTCCAAGTTTACATGGATAGTCTACATATGGGGTATGAGAGGTCCCCCCTTGATTGTTAATGTACCACATCACTGTGGTATTGTCTGCAACCACTTGAAGATGACCCAGGGATCAAAGATGGTTCAGAGAGTTGAGTGCCTTCACCTGGACAAGCATCTCCTTGATATTAATGCGTTTGCATTGGTCCTTGGTGTTACACATCCCCTGCATTTTTATCTCTCCTGAAAATGTTCCTCAAGCAAAGCCTGAAACATCTGTGGTGACTGACTGCTCTGCAGCAAGGAGGGAAAAGGAGAGTTCTTGATTTAACGAGATCTGTTGTCTCTACCAAGTTATTTCTCTTCTGATAAATGCCAGTACTCGGATCAGAAAACATAAAGGGTACTGATGCTGGGATCAAAGAGATTTCAGTTACCCCTAAATCTTTCTCATGTGGAACCTTGCCAGGGATATTATGAGCATCATAGATGCCATGAGACCCAAAATCCTATATTAGCAAATGGAAAAGTTTTTTTATTGATTGCTCTAACCTCTGCAAGAAGGGTATCTGAGTTGCAATCTCTTATGGCGAGTCAACTCCACCTTATTTTCCACAAAGACAGAGGTGCCAAACAGTAAATCTCTATCCAAGGAAGAATTTAAAATTTAATTTTTTACATCATCTGGGAGGCTCTGAAAATGCAAATGCAGCCAAGCAAAACTGCTTAAACAGTACCAGCACCCATAGCCCTGGAAGAAGTACCAACAGAGTCATACACACACTGCAAACAATGAGTAGTAATCTGTGCATTGTTTGAACACTTTCAATTGATGGGTAGTTCTCATAGTTTTAAATTCTGCGTTATTCAGATAGTGAGTGTAGGAAAACATGAGGGTGATATTAAACTTCTCACTGAACTAGCTGAATGTAAATGGATAGATTATTTTAGAGCAGCAAATAGTCCAGGACTTAAGTCAGAATAGTTTAAAACCTATACTTAAATTCAAACATGATTGTACTTATAAAATGTTTTATATATGTAAGCGGGCTGTATAAGAATATATATGTAAGAATATATATGAGTGTATATATGTGTATGTTGATTTCAAAATCATATTTATAAGGCTGTCTGTAAATGGTTTTGAATGCCATGGTCTTGTGGCTGGTTTTAATTAGCTAATTTTCAGCATGTGACTTAGTCAGTGTGCATCTAAAAGGTATCTGATTGGATAACCATTTGGATAAATATGACTTTCTGCCTGTTGTTTTAGTATGCATTGTAAAAAAGCTTTGCGTGAAAGCTTTGCGTTGTGTTGTTTGCTTTTATTAAAGACCTTACGGTGTATTGCCTGCTTGATTTTTTGGAGAATAAACTTTAACATATGAGCCAGACAATTTAGAATTTTGAAATTCAAAGTTGAAGTATATACTACACTTTGTTCCCATACCTATCAATAATTTTCCCATCCTTATTAGAAAGAGTAGGATTAAAATTAACAAAGTGCTTAACAGCAGAGGAGTCAGCTAAGTTATAGCTATATGGGTCAGGTTTGGGAATACTGTATAAAAATTTAAAAGGACTGAAGAACTTTATACAGCCTGTCTTTTTAAGAACAGCTGGCTGACTATCAGAAAACTGCAGGCAGTAAGGCACACATCCTGTAAAGCAAGCAGGACAGGAGGAATATGTTGGTTCCGGAAAGTCCTTCTGTAACTACTCATAGTATTTTTGAGGGACTGAGAAACCTCAGTGTTTTCCCAGTGAAACCTCAGTGTTTTCCCAGTGAAAACCCTGGGCATTCGAGGAACAGTCTCACAAAAACAGAAACCCCCCACAGGGAGAATCAGAAAGTGAGCTCTCCTCTGAGTCTGAATCAGAAATCTGAGGACAAAACCCTAAATCTGTCCCTGCATCTTCCTGTTCAAATTAAGAAACTTGAATCTCTTCAGGAAAGGAGGCACCCTCTTTCCTTTAATGGAAACTCCTCTACAAGAAGAAGCAACAGCCTGAATCAAAACCTGACAAGTCCCAGTAAATTACTCCTATCCAAAGAAATTTGAGGAGGAGCAGATACACATTTGGTTTTCCATTTCTTTTTGACAGGAAAATTGGGGCGAATCGTGTTACTAATGTCAGTCATTGCTTCCCCAGGGATGGGTAAAGCTTTCTGACACAACAGGGAAACCTTCCCTGCTGCCTCCCCCAGGACTGACAAGAGTGGTTCTCCCTTGCCTAGTGAGGGGACCCCAAAAGCCACAAAGGACATGGCTAAACAGTGGTCCATAGTGGCTCCAGCTGCTACACCAGAGGGATCTTGGGTAAAAGATGAGTGTTCTGAGGTACATCAAATGGCCACAGCAGAGTCACCCACCTGAGGCTGAGACAAATTGCTAGCCTGCTGTGGTAGCAAGGCTGTTTCCCTAACTTTTTCTTTTTGTGGCTGGAAGAAAGACCAGCTGCGGAACTGACAATCTAAATGGTCCCTCTATTCTGTGGAAAACAAGCAACAATGGTAGTAAAGTTATTATTTACAATAGCAGTGAAGTTATTATTTTTTGAGGGGGAGATTAACACAGTAAAAAACATGTTCAAAACCTACGTCAGCCCCACAATGTTAAAACAAAATCTTTTCTGTGGAGAAATTGTGTTTGTCAGTTAGATAACACTACTTGTAAGCTGGCAGAAACAGAGAGTGCTCTGTTTAAAAGTACATTTCAGTCTCGAGACAATCCATTAAAACACAACACTCCCAGCTTTAAAATAACTTTCCTGAAGAGGAAAGTAATAAAATAGCAGTAAAAAAATAAGAAAGTGGAATGTTTTTTTTTTCCCCGAAAGTGAACATATCTATCTAGCACAAGCTGATCGTTGATCCTCAAAAGCTTCAGAGGAGTGTACTCTTTGTTGGCAGTAAAGCTCTGAAGGGCTTTCTGCATAAACTTGTCTTTTAGTCAGCTCAGCTTGAGCTGTTTGACAGTTTGGGTGCGTGGAAGGTGCCCTGAAGCTTTGGAAGCTGGACGGCTTTTATATCCTTGGTAGGATATAACCCACACAGTTAAGGCTACTGCAGCAGTGATCAACATAGTGAACATCTAAAATATCTGGAAAGCTTGTCTACCAACAAACTCTTGAGCACAACAATAAACCCATGTCAATTTAACGAGGACAACATTGATTCAGGACTTAACGCAGCACCATTACTGCCCTTAACTTCCTTCTTCATAATAATTTTGAAACATGAAACAATATCTCCAAACGGGAGCATCTTCTTATCCTTGAAAAAGGCATTGATAAGGTAGATCACAGACTACTTAAAAACTGGTTTCCTGTAGATTCTAAGGAAATATTTGCTTTTGTTTTCAAAATTACCTTCCAACAAAACATTCATTGTTACTTCAGGGCCACATTAGTCACGTTCTGGTATTCTCTCCAAAGGAGTACCCCAAGGCTCTATACTAGCACCTCTTTTTTTTTCCTGTTTATTAATCAACTTCACACTTACCTCCTACACATCAGTTTATTACTATATACTAATGATATTGTTTCCTTTCATCACAACAATTTGCCTCATTACTAGAAATATCACTTCACTTTGACTTCTCCTCACAAAAGGACTGGTCATAAGAAAATTAATTAGAAATAAATATCAAAATAATCTAACATTACATTGGCTGCCACCACAAAAATAAATAAATATATAAATAACATAAATAAATAAATAACCCCCACCCCCGCAATCACTTCTCGATTGTAGATCCCAATGGAATTCTACTTCCTGCTGTACAGGAATAACAATACCTTGGCATTCTGATTGGTCAGTTCGTAACCTTTCAATCTCAAATCAAACCTCAGTCTCAAAAAGTAGTACATCTTAAAATTGCACATATATCCTCCAATCTTCCATATATTCTTCTCCACAGACTGGAACACAGCATCCAAATTTATAACTTCAGTTCATCACAAAGTGCTTGTTTTTCACTGAGAAGTGAAAAAAAAAGTTCTTAGCTTTATCCATCTCAACCAATTGAATGATTGCTATTGTATTAGAACATACAAAGCAAACTGGCTCCTCCTTAAAGCCAGAATGACATTCCTACAAAAAAAATTAATGTTAAAGTTCTAAAATTCTACTTCCACCTCTGAGCAACACAATAAAATCCATTACTTTGATCACTCCCTTAAAATCAGAATGCTCTACCATCCCACAAGCCTCTGTTTACAGGTGAAAGCACATTCCAAAACTCAACTTCATCTATCTGATGGTTTCTTACTATATACTTCTAGAAACAGACTGAAGATTAACACTACTTCCTTGCCTGGTAGATCATCATGTTGTGTGGCCCTGGAACCATACTCTTTATCTACATATACCATGTGCTCACCGTTCTCTATAACCATCTTCATGTTTAGATCCAAGATCACCATCCTTACCTATAGACACCATGTGATCAAAGTTCTGTGCCATCACCTCCTGGTATAGCAGTTTGTCCCATTTGGTTAACATCTTCCATTCTTCCATTGAAAAGTCCACAGCAACATCTTCAAAAGTTTCTGGAATCTGAGATAAAAAAAAAAAACAGGTATAACATTTGTTCTGGAAATATAAACACTTCAAAACAAGCAGTGTTAACATCTGCTACTTAAATGACATTCATCTACTGCCATGTTTAGTAGTGCCAAATCTGTTCTCCTGTATTTATGTTCTTACTTCTACATTTGTTCCTTGCTAATTGGGAATGTTGAAAAGGAACAGCCTGCTTCATAGGGATTCCACATGCAAAATCTCTAAAACAACACTAGACAATATAGCTGTTTAGAAATTGTCATTATTATAGTGGAAAATATGCAAAGTATCATTATGTAAATAAGAGAGCAATACACAGGTATAACCATATTTATATGTGTTTACTAGATACAGTGTATCATTATGTAAATAAGACAGCACACACAGGTATAACCATATTTATATGTGCCTACTAGAAACAAGAGGGAGGAGCGTAGGGTGACATACAAGAGTGGAGGAAGATGCACACAGGTGGATTATATCTTATGTAGAAGGGCCAGTTTGAAGGAGATTGGAGACTGTAAAGTGGTGACCGGAGAAAGTGTAGTTAGGCAGCATAGGATAGTGGTTTGTAGGATGACGTTGGTTATCAAGAAGAGGAGGAGGAGTGTGAGGGCAGCACCAAGGATCAAGTGGTGGAAATTAAAAAAGGGTAATTGTGAGGTGGAGTTCAGGGATGAGTTAAGGCAGGCACTGGGTGGCAGTGAAGAGTTACCAAATAGCTGGGTAACTACAGAGCTAGTAAGGGAGACGGCTAGAAAGGTGATTGGTATCACATCTGGACAGAGGAAGGACGACAAGGAGACATGGTGGTGGAATGAGGAAGTACAGGAGAGTATACAGAGAAAGAAGTTGGCAAAGAAGAAGTGGGATTGTCAGAGAGATGAAGAAAGTAGACAGGAGTATAAGGAGATGAGGTGCAAGGCAAAGAGAGAGGTGGCGAAGGTCAAGGATAAGGCATATGAAGAGTTGTATGAAAGGTTGGACACTAAGGAGGGAGAAAAGGACCTGTACCGATTGGCTACACAGAGGGACTGAGCTAGGAAAGATGTGCAGGAGGTAAAGGTGATAAAGGATAATGAGGGAAACATACTCACAAGCGAGGAGAGTGTGTTGAGGAGATGGAAAGAGTACTTTGAGGGGTTGATGAATGAAGAGAATGAGAGGGAGAGAAGGTTGGATGATGTAGGGATAGTGAATCATGAAGTACAATGGATTAGCAAGGAGAAAGTAAGGATAGCTATGAAGAGGATGAAGAATGCAAAGGCTGTTGGCCCAGAAGACATACCTGTGGAAGCATGGAGGTGTTTAGGTGAAATGGCAGTGGAGTTTTTAACCAGATTGTTTAATGAAATCTTGGAAAGTGAGAGGATGCCTGAGGAATGGAGAAAAAGTGTTTTGGTACCGATTTTTAAGAATAAGGGTGATGTGCAGAGCTGTAGTAACTACAGAGAGTTTAAATTGATCAGTCACAGCATGAAGTTATGGGAAAGAGTAGTGGAAGCAAGGTTAAGAAGGGACGTGATGATTAGTGATCAGCAGTATGGTTTCATGCCAGGAAAGTGCACTACAGATGCGATCTTTACTCTGAGAGTGTTGATGGAGAAGTACAGAGAATGTCAGAAGGAGTTGCATTGTGTTTTTGTAGAATTAGAGAAAGCATATGACAGAGTGCCTAGAGAGGAGTCGTGGTATTGTATGAGAAAGTCAGGAGTGTCAGAAAAGTATGTAAGAGTGGTACAGGATATGTACGAGGATAGTGTGACAGCAATGAGGTCTGCGGTGGGAGTGACGGATGCGTTTAAGGTGGAGGTGGGGTTACATCAAGGATCAGCTCTGAGCCCTTTCTTATTTTATTTTATTTTATTATTTATTTTTTATTTTACATTTGTTAACCGGGCTAGTCTGGCTGGATACATGTCTATTTTCAGCAGAGGCCCGAGGAGAAAAGCTCCACTAACATACTAGTAACTTATAATAAAGAGAACAAATAATCAAATAACAAAAACCAAAACATAGACAAAAACAAACAAAAGTATACAAACATAAAAGCAAATAAAGGAACAATTATTATGTAGTATAGTAACATAAAATGCAGAGGTATTATGACAAGAAAATAACAATGGAGAGGCAACCTTCTTTTGTAATAATTGCTAGAATAAGACTGACTAGTAAATGAAGAAGATTGAAACTAAACTGACA
Organism: Protopterus annectens; assembly: GCF_019279795.1. Lineage (NCBI taxonomy): Eukaryota > Metazoa > Chordata > Ceratodontiformes > Protopteridae > Protopterus > Protopterus annectens. The sequence goes on along the minus strand of NC_056732.1, from coordinate 1,833,304,528 downwards.
TATGGAGAGTCAAATAAAAATTACACTATTTTCAATTTAGAATAGAACAATTTGTGCCAGGGCACTAGTATTAGGAAAGAGATAAGCATAGAAGAGATCTGTATAAAGGTAGAAAAAGAAAATATGGCAAGATGCAAGTGATATAGCATGTAGATGGAGGATGTAGGAAGTGTAAGGAAAAAAAGAGAAAAAGAAAAATCCTGTAAGTTGATCAGTAGAGTCAATGATCAAAGGTAGAGAACAACCAGTGGAAGTGAAGGGGAGGGACTGGAAAGAGGGGGATTCTATGCTGAGCTCAGTCAGGATTAGAGCATGGGCATGGCCAGTGGGTTTGTAAATGGTTTCTTATTTGTTTTTTGAAAAGGTGAGGTGAGCTTAGTGTGGTCAGGTCTATGGGAAGTTTATTCCAATAAGATCCTACAGTGTTGGAAAATAAGGAGTCACCAGCTTTATTGTGGGATTTGCAATGGTGATGGACAGGTTGACAGACGAGATCAGACAGGAGTCCCCGTGGACTATGATGTTTGCAGATGACATTGTGATTTGTAGTGAGAGTAGGGAACAGGTGGAGGAGACCCTAGAGAGATGGAGATATGCTCTAAAGAGAAGAGGAATGAAGGTCAGCAGGACTAAGACGGAATATGTGTGTGTGAATGAGAGGGAGGATAGAGGAATGGTGAGGATGCAAGGAGTAGAGGTCGTGAAGGTGGACGAGTTTAAATACTTGGGGTCAGTAGTTCAGAGTAACAGTGAGTGTGGAAGAGAGGTGAAGAAGAGAGTACAGGCAGGATGGAGTGGGTGGAGAAGAGTGTCAGTTGTAATTTGTGACAGACGAGTACCTGTAAGAGTGAAAGGGAAGGTCTACAAGAGGGTAGTGAGGCCAGCTATGTTATATGGGTTGGAGACAGTGGCACTGACAAAAAGGCAGGAGTTTGAGCTGGATGTGGCAGAATTAAAGAAGTTAAGATTTGCAGTGGGTGTGACGAGGGTGGACAAGATTAGGAATAAGTATATTAGAGGGTCAGCCCAGGTTGGAAGGTTTGGAGACAAAGCCAGAGAGGCACGATTATGTTGGTTTGGACATGTGCTGAGGAGGGATGCTGAGTATATTGGATTTTTACGTGCCGAGTTACCAGCCCTGACGCACAACCTTCAATGAAGGAACGCCATTCACGCATGCCTCCATGCAGAAGACCTGTGTATACTATCTTATTTACATAGATACTTTGTATCTAATAAACACATAAATATGGTTATACCTGTGTACCCGTGTCACTATTAGACAGAGGCACAGTAAACTAAACCTTAAAAAGGGCACAGTATACTCAAATCAAGGGGTGGCGTAAGCCATACAGAATCGGGCTAGGCTTATAATTGCCCCAGGGCAGATAGCCTAGTATGAACCTATGAACCTAAAAGATGCTAAGGATGAAGCTACCAGGTAACAGGAAAAGAGGAAGGCCTAAGATAAACTTTATGGATGTGGTGAGAGAGGACATGCAGGTGGTTGGTGTGACAGAGCAAGATGCAGAGGACAGGAAGAAATGGAAACAGGTGATCTGCTGTGGAGACCCCTGATGGGAACAGCCGAAAGAAGATGATGATGACTAGATACAAAGTATCATTCTGTAAATAAGACAGCACACACAGGTATAACCATATTTATGTGTTTATTAGATACAAAGTATCTATGTAAATAAGATAGTATACACAGGTCTTCTGTGTGGAGGCATGCGTGAATGGCGTTCCTTCATTGAAGGTTGTGCGTCAGGGCTGGTAACTCGGCACGTAAAAATCCACTACCAAACATTAGCGGACCAGAGTTCTGCTGTAGCCACCCCTAACCGGGATAAGCCGAAAGACACAACAACAACGCAGGTATAACCATATGTATGTGTGTTTATTAGATACAAATTATCATTATGTAAATAACAAGGCTTATACAGGTATAACCATATTTACATGTGTTTACTAGATTCAAAAAGTATCATTACGTAAATAAGACGGCAATATACAGGTATAACCATATTTATATGTTTACTAGATACAAAGTATCATTATGTAAATAACATGGCATACACAGGTATAACCATATATATGTGTTTACTAGCTACAAAGTATGTTGTTGTCTTTCAGCTTTTCCTGGTTAGGGGTTGCCACAGCGGAACACCAGTCCACTAATAATTGGCAGTAGATCTTCACGAATGCCGATGTGCCAGCTCGACGTTCAACTTTCAGTGAAGGCATGCCCATTTACGCATGTCTTTCGAACGCCCACCCAACCGTGGGGAGGACATGCAGACTCCACACAGAAGGTACTCCCCGCACTCCAGCCGAGAATCGAATGGGAGAACCTCTTACTGTGAGGCAACAACGCTACCGCTGCACCACCGCGGCTGTCTATAAATAACACAGCACACAGGTATAACCATATTTACATCTGTTTATTAGATACAATGTAAATAAGACAGCATACACAGGTACATCCGTATTTATGTGTTTACTAGATACAAAGTATCATTATGTAAATATGACAGCATACACAGGTATAACCATATTTATATGTGTTTATTAGATAAAGTACCATTACTTAAATAAGAAAGCATACACGGGTATAACCATATTTATGTGTGTTTATTAGATGCAAAGTATCATTATGGAAATAAGACAGCACACACAGGTATAACCACATTTATATGTGTTTATGCTGTGGTAGCATTGTCGCCACACAGTAAGACATTGTCCTGTTCGATTCTCAGCTAGAGCATCTTCTGTGTGGAGACATGCGTGAATGGGCGTACCTTCATTGAAGGTTGTGCATCAGGGCCGGCAACTCGGCACATAAAAAATCTACTGCCAATCATTAGCGGACCGGAGTTCCGCTGTGGCGACCCCTAACCGGGAAAAGCCGAAAGACACAACAACAACATATGTGTTTATTAGATACAAAGTATCATTATGTAAATAAGACAGCACACACAGGTCTAACCATATTTATGTGTTTATTAGATACAAAGTATCATTCTGTAAATAACACAGCACACACAGGTATAACCATATTTATATGTGTTTACTAGATACAAAATATCATTATGTAAATGACACAGCACACAGGTATAACCATATCTATATGTGATTACTAGATACAAAGTATAACTGTGGTGGTGGTGCTGCAGTAGCGTTGTCGCCTCATAGCAAGACGTTGTCCCGTTCGATTCTCAGCTAGAGCGTCTTCTGTGTGGAGGCATACGTGAATGGGGCGTGCCTTCGTTGAAGGTTGTGCATCAGGGCTGGTAACCCGCACGTAAAATCCACTACCAATCATTAGCGGACTGGAGTTCCGCTGTGGCGGCCCCTAATCGGGAAAAGCCGAAAGACACAAACAAACTAGATACAAAGTATCATTATGTAAATAACACAGCACACACAGGTATAACCACATTTATATGTGTTTACTAGATACAAAGTATCATTATGTAAATAACACAGCACACACACACAGGTATAACCATATTTATGCGTGTTTACTAGATACAAAGTATTTTAAGAGACAAGTAACAAGAGCTTCAAATTGTTACACTTGATCAAAATCTGTACAATTAGTGGAACATAAGGATGTTGGTAAAACATATAATAAAGTGTGCACATATTAAAATACTGCTAAATGCAAGTTTACAGCCAGTGTGGAAACACATCACTTGCATTCATCAGGGAGACGTTTAATGAGTACTTCTTCTTTAAAGGTACTTAATTGTTGAAGTCTCCTGATAATCTGAAACAATGAGTTCTGGGCTACTGGTGCAAGTTTGGAGAAGGATTTCACATATAATCTTGGAAAATTGTGTCTTTGAAAATAATATTGTCTCTTTTGCAGATGTGCGAAGAGAATAACTTTTTCCTGTGCTGTAGGATACTTGTTAGAAGTGGACAGGAAGAGACTAAGCTTGTAAGGACCCTAGAGTCGTTAGCCTAGTGACAACCTCTGAACCTATGACAGCAGGAGCAGTCTAGTAATTTGAAGGTGACACAAGGCCCTATAATCATTATCCTAGTGACAACCTATGAACCTTCTGAAAGTAACACAAGGCCCTAGTGACAACCTATGAACCTATGATGGTAGGAGTGGTCTAGTAATTTGAAAGTGACACAAAGCCCTAGGGTCGTTACCCTAGTGACAACCTATGAACCTATGACACTAGGAGCAGTCTAGTAATTTGTAAGTGACACAAGGCCCTAGGGTCATTAGCCTAGTGACCACCTATGACAGTAGGCGCAGTCTAGTAAATTGAAAGAGACACAAGGCCCTAGGGTCGTTAGCCTAGTGACAACCTATGATAGTATGAGCGGTCCATTAATTTGAAAGTGACACAAGGCCCTAGGGTCGTTATCCTAGTGACCACCTATGACAGTAGCAGCAGTCTAGTAATTTGAAAGCGACACAAGGCCCTAGGGTCATTAGCCTAGTGACAACCTATGATAGTAGCAGCAGTCTAGTAATTTGGAAGTGACACAAGGCCCTAGGGTCATTAACCTAGTGACCACCTGTGATAAGTAGGAGTAGTCTAATAATCTGAAAGTGACACAAGGCCCTAGGGTCATTACCCTAGTGACACCCTATGAACCTATGATAGTAGCAGCAGTCTAGTAATTTGGAAGTGACACAAGGCCCTAGGGTCATTAACCTAGTGACCACCTGTGACAGTAGGAGCAGTCTAATAATTTGAAAGTGAAATAAGTTGCAGAACAGACCCTGGCAGTTATTGGCAATCAGATGGATTTTTGTACTGGACAAGAATTACATCCTCAAGGGCTACCTAAGGTTACAAATATGCATATCCTACTAATTGTTAATGTTTTTGTACTAAATAAACAGCGATATTCTCAAGCTCATTCACACTTATACGGTGTAGGATGTCACATGTCTACATATCCTACTAATTGTTAATGTTTTTGTACTAAATAACAGCGATGTTCTCTAGCTCATTCACACTTATATGGTGTAGGATGTCACATGTCTACATATCCTACTAATTGTTAATGTTTTTGTACTAAATAACAGCGATATTCTCTAGTTCATTCACACTTATACGGTGTAGGATGTCACATGTCTACATATCCTACTAATTGTTAATGTTTTTGTACTAAATAACAGCGATATTCTCTAGCTCATTCACACTTATACGGTGTAGGATGTCACATGTCTACATATCCTACTAATTGTTAATGTTTTTGTACTAAATAACAGCGATATTCTCTAGCTCATTCACACTTATACAGTGTAGGATGTCACATGTCTACATATCCAACTAATTGTTAATGTTTTTGTACTAAATAACAACGAAATTCTCTAGCTCATTCACACTTATATGGTGTAGGATATCACATGTCTACATATCCTACCAATTGTTAATGTTTTTGTACTAAATAACAGCGATATTCTCTAGCTTATTCACACTTATACAGTGTAGGATGTCACATGTCTACATATCCTACTAATTGTTAATGTTTTTGTACTAAATAGCAGCGATATTCTCGAGTTCATTCACACTTATATGATGTAGGATGTCACATGTCTACATATCCTACTAATTGTTACTGTTTTTGTACTAAATAACAGCGATATTCTCTAGCTCATTCACACTTATACGGTGTAGGATGTCACATATCTACATATCCTACTAATTGTTAATGATTTTGTACTAAATAACATCGATATTCTCTAGCTCATTCACACTTATATGGTGTAGGATGTCACATATCTACATATCCTACTAATTCTTAATGTTTTTGTACTAAATAACAGCGATATTCTCTAGCTCATTCACACTTATACGGTGTAGGATATCACATGTCTAGCAGTCAACACACATCCTTGCATTCCAGAGCATTTTCTAAAAAAAATCAACTTGAAAAGCATATAAAATAAACAAATGTAACTACTTTCTGAACAATAAAAGCTATTAAAACTATAGAAATACAACATTATTAGTAATAAGCATTATTTTCATTGATAATATTCGGTGTATGCAAAGTCTTTCCATAAATACTATAAAATATTAAAATTCCCACAAACGGAGAATTACATGTTTTTGCTAGACTTTCACAAACAAATTGTCATATATTACATTACTGCCTAAACATGTTACTACAATACTTTTGTTGTTCTTCTTTCGGCTTTTCCCGGTTAGGGGTTGCCACAGCGGAACTCCGGTCTGCTAATGATTGGCAGTAGATTATTTTTACGGGTGCCAAGGTGCCAGCTTTACGTCCAACCTTCCGTGAAGGCACGCCCCATTCTACGCATGTCTTTCAAACGGCACTAGACTGTGGGAGGACATGCAGATTCCACACAGAAGGCGCTCCAGCCGAGAATCGAACAGGAGAACCTCTTGCTGTGAGGCAACAATGCTACCGCTTCACCATCGCTGCTTATTACAATACTTTTGTTAACCAGGCATAATCTTTCATATGATGGCAAGAAATTCCTCTCTGAGTGCATATTTACTGAGACATTTCCAGAAATATGAAAACATATAATTAGTCACATAATTAACAATTTAAATAACACTGAATATTTCTCAAGATGTGCAACTTACAGTACAAATATCAAATACAGTTTTCTTCAACTGCATATAAGGTTTTACCTGATACTATGGAGTGAAAATAACGGTAAACAGTATTAGATTTCAGGCATTATCATTTGTAATGCCAGGGCTTTCCTGGTTTCTACGAGATGTAGGTTTAAGTATTTATTTGGTAGAATTATGCTGTTTCTGGGATTATTTGTACGTGTGACAAATGTTAGTTGCTGATCAAGAGGCATTGTTCTCTTTACGATCATTTCCCTTTTTTCCAGTTTTACATGCAGTTGGGGTGTTGCATCATCAGTCAAAATGACCAAATCACTTTGAGTAAATGTTCATTCCAAGGTATCGCTGATCTGTAACTTCTGGCACAGTAAGCCATGAGGTTCAGTAATGCTTAATGACGGGTTTTGGTGTTATTTTTGGTGGGTGCCAAAACACCACTGTTTTTTGTTTTTTATTTCCATTTGATCACTAACTGCATTTCAGTCAATCAGGTCCAAACAGCACTGAAGTCACAGAGACACAGTCAAAGACAATGCTTGTACTCTCACACAACAGCAAAATTATGGAGTGACCTACCCCCTCTATTACACAACTTGATTCCATAAAACCCTTCAAATTCACCTTACAAAGCTTTTTTTAACAATCACATCTGTCCTTGTGCCCAGAACTATAGACCACCATAAACAAATTCTAAGATTCCTGACCATTCAGGTGTTTAGGTAGGTTTCTGGTGAGTACTCCACATATAATGGCTTATGTGCTGAGTGCATGGTTTGCATAGGAGGTCTAGTATGTGAGCTGACAACCTGTTTAATGTTACTGTTCTGTGCACAAAAGAGCAAGGATTCCAGATTCTTAGTATAGAAGCATCTCTCACAACTTGTACTTGAGTGATTTAGGAAAGGGGGGTTGTCAGTGTATATGAGGCAGTCGTTACATTGCCTCAGTTTACCCAGGTCAATCAGGCTGGTAGGACAAATGGAGGGAGACTAACCATCCACAATGCTAGGTTAAATCCTGTTTTCACACTGGGGAGAGAAAAAGGAAGGTTGTGGTATAAATAGGTGCTCTAAACGGGGTCTACACTAATGGGGTGCTCTATAAAGTGTCTATAATAGTGGAGGGTCTCTAATAGTGCAAGGTGAACGTTACATAAAAAGTCATTTTTAGTGTTACCACTCAAACCTTCAAGTTCTAAAAATAAGTTGTGGATCTTACACTCATTGTCCTTAAATAACACTCTCATCAGTTCACATCCATGGTGGTCGAACATGCTAATCAGTTTAGTGTAAAGCTTCAAATCAGGGTCTAATCCACTGGGAAATTTCCATGTCCATAATCCTTTTCAAATTCTATTATTCTTAATACTTTCTAAGAAGAAAGCATTATCAAGCTGTAAGCTACTAGCTTGGTAAACTTCCTCTCAAACTGGTCAAGTTGTTTGAGCAGGGATCCCTTTACCCCCTGATCACCACCTGAACTGCTGAAAGAGAAAGTTTTGAACAACCAGTTATCCAAAGATTAACTGAAATCTTCACATCCTACTCTAATAAAGGCTCCACTACAAACATTTCCTGAAACAGTCAGTCTACATCACCATTATTTCTCAATAAACAATTTGGGCTTTTGCTTAAAGAATCACCTGCACTCTCCTGTACTAGTGACCTCATATTGCTTCCTCTGTGGTCATTCTCAGCACAATAAAACTGAGTTCATCGGCGACATTCATACTTGTAGAACAAGTGTGCAACATATTTTGCACAAATTGGGTAAGGAGGTGAACTACTTGTGTAAATTCAATTCCAATCTTGACAAAATCCACATCAATGGTAGTAGGCACGGCTCCACGGTAACAGTCCGAACCAATTACCAACTCCACTGTGCTTATAGCGCCCAAACTGGCTATCATAATTTGATTTGCAGAATCCCAGTCAATAGTTTATGCTAAAAGGCTAGTAACTCAAAACAACAAAGCAAAATTCACACAAATCTCATTGTATGGATAAATATAGTCACCCAAGGTAACAGTAGAACTAATTTATTTATTTTAGTGCTTTCATCATGCCTAATGACATCATCAGAACTAAAGTTGAACAACAATGTCTTCATTTTATATGAAGTAAAAATACTACAGACTAACAATTAAGTGAATCAATCAATCATAAAGTTAGGTAACAATTACATGCATCAAAAAATGTAAAAAAAAACATTAAAATCACATTCACAAATAAATACCGAATAAAAATATTACTACACAATTTAAACTTTTCCATTTATTCATAGCATAAACAAGTGCTTAAGATAGTATGTTTTTTGTATGTTACAAAAATAAATCTTCACTAAAGTTAAAAGAAACTATTAGCAAGTAGTACAGTGTGTAACAATCAATGGTAATTGTTGCTCAATTTTAGTTCTTGTGAAATCCTTAGACACAGGATGAAACAGTTTAACTAAAGTGAATAAATTAGTTTTACTTTTACCTTTTGGTACATTTATCCACACAATGGGTTTTGCAGGCTTTTTGCTTTGTTGTTTTGAATGAAAGAACTACATTATTGGGCAACCTGCTGATCTTGCCCAGCATTTTACATAGATAAACGGGGTCTATATCATATAATCAAAAACACTATTTGTTGAACGCTAAATGTCGAACGCACATTTCAGCGAAACGTTTCACGGGGAAAAAAAACAAATCAGCCATCATCTGGGATTTGCCCTTTTCCCTACTGTAGTGTGATCTCGGAGTCGGTTTATTTAGTTGGTGGGGTGGGGGGTGGAGCCCCCACATTGTGGGGTGTGGGGGTGTAGCCCCCAGTACAATGGCTTTTATTTGGTGATGTTTTTGTGAAAGTATTTGCTGAAACATTTGCTCGACATTTAGGGTTTTCACTCATTAGTATTCTACTAATAAGCATTCGACTTAGTGTTTTTGATTATATGATACAGACCTGGTAAAAGCATCCATTTGCGTGGGCAACAAATTTATCGACACACCTACGTGCTAAAGTTAATTTTAGATCACACAATTCAAACTGTGTTTAACAAAAGCATTAATTTCAACACATTATTATTACTTTAAAAAATGTACAAGTTAAATTTGCAGGTGTTGACTGGTAAACATGGTTGCTTTATAGAGAATTTGTTTGGGCATCTGAAACTCAGTTTTGGCAAAATATTTAATGAAACAGAATCACAATGCAAGATTGCTTTGTGTCATGTGATTTTAAGTCATGTGATTCAATTTTTGCATCATTGGAGAGGACATTTAATGTGAACTTGCTGTTTCTCAATTTTTTTATTCTAAACATACCTTTCAACGGTCTAGATATTTGGCTCATATTTTTGGCCTGTTCCTCATAAAAAATGTAGACTTCTGGCAAATCAATGAGAACTGAAATCACTAAATAATGACAAACGTTTGAGTTTCAGGTTTCATATCCTCAGAAAAATGTATGCTAACATTAAATATTTTATTATAACCACTTTCTAAGTTTATAACAGTATTTAAAATTTGTCCATACTTTTGGGCTTTTGTCCTCACATTATTTTTGGTCTTGTCCAGATTTTTTATGCTAAGAGATGTATGACGCTAATGGTTGTTTAACAATCAAGACAAATGTGCTCAGTTTTGTAATAAGTCCCACAATACTGAAAATTATGTACAAATATAATATTTAGCCACCTGACTTACATTTAACTGTGGCAGTTGATGTACAGAAGCAATAATTCTCGAGATGGCAGGCATTCTGCATACCTTCTTCTATTTCGTATAGTGTGATTTATTTTCCTTACACTGTTTTACTTGTTTTCTGCTTTTAATTGCATGGTGAGTCACACAGAAATTAGAACAGGTTAATTGCCTGCGAACAAAGGGTGGACCTAGGAACTAAACCTTCTATTTAAGGGGGAAAAACACTCCAAGGCTTTACTAGAAAAGCTCACCCAGACTCTGCCGCAACTTGCTGTGAGGGAAATGTTAGTTTGTTTTTGCTTTCTTGTATTTTGTGACATTTTATTGCTTTACTCTGTTGTATACTGTGATTCATTTTCTTTACACTGTGTTTTACTTGTATTCTGCTTTTAATTGCATATTTAAACTAGGAAAGAGAACCACAGCTATGTCTCTTGTGAGTTGCATATAAATTTAAACTCGATTGTCTTTGCAGTTGCCCACCTCCTATGTTAATTTGATCACATATTCTTTCCCTCTCCACTTTTACTGGTTACTGGCAGTAAGCACAAAATTATCATTCTGTGAAATCACTCCCCTTCAGCTAGTTACATTTACTGGCAGCCCCACAGTTTTCCATAAAACTGTAATGCAAAGTGTCCACCCTTTTCCAATCTATCTTGTTCTTTTAAAATTAGAGCCTCTCCACTTATATAGTTAAAGCTTAAGTTACCCCCTCTTTCATATCTAACTGCTTAGTGCACACTGCAGCTATTAGGATATTAACCCATTTTTCACCAGTTATTGGAAAGCCCACATTCTGCCTCTCAGTAGTCCTCTTGGGATAAGCGTTTCTGTTTCGCTCATGGTGAGAGAAGCAGCAGCACAGGGACATTATTTCCTGGAAACTGCCGATCACCAGAAAGCCTAATAACTGCTTCATAAACACCAGCTTGGGGTTTCTGCTTATACTTTGATCAGGGCCGGTGCTGCATCCATGGGACCCGACAACATCCCAGGCTGCGTTCTACACAAACTACAGAACTGGCACCCCACCTAAGTACCATGTTCAATCACAGCCTCACCTCAGACTTTGTTCCCACTGAATGGTGCACAGCGACAGTTATCCCACTCCACAAAGGGGGAGCCACCATGGATCCCGGAAACTACTGCCCCATTAACCTGATGAGTCAGGTCTGCAAGGCTATAGAACGTATAATCATGGAATGTATAAACAATGACATTGGTAATCTCCAAACTCTGGACCCCACCCAGTTCGGGTTTGTAAAAGGCAGATCATGTCTCCTAAACCTGATAGACTTCTTTGAAGCAGTCACCAAAGCCATAGATGAGGGTAAGGTAGTTCATACAACCTATCTAGATCTCGCCAAGGCTTTCAACACCCCCCCCCCACTCTGGAATTATAGATAAACTCATGAAATTAGGTATAACTCTCTATGTCACAAGATGGGTTGCCAACTGGCTCACTGACAGAACCCACACTGTAAAAGTAGCAGACTCCAAATCCGACTTCAGACCAGTGACAAGTGGAGTACCAGAGGGTTCATCCTGGGTCCTATCCTGTTTGGTGTCTACTTCTAAGAAGTACAGGCTAACACAGAAGGTCTTTGGCTAACGAAGTTCGCAGATGACTGCAAACTAGGAGTCATAATCAAAATGCCTAACGATATGGATATCCTACAAAAGGGCCTCACTGAGACAGATGCATGGTGTCAAAGCCATGGCCTCAAGCTCAATGCCAAAAAGTGCATTGTCATCTCTTTTGGTAAAATCTTTGTACCCATGAACTACCACATAGGCGGTAGTCTACTTGAAAGTGTGATAAGAGACCTTGGGACACAAGTGAACAGTATTCTCTCCCTTGATAATCACATCACCACAGTAGTCAGGAAATCTTTCTACATGGCACACCTCATCACAGAAGGTTCCTCATCCAGGAAAAAAGAGGTCATTGCTCCCCTCTACTCATCACTCATTAGACCCATTATAGAGTACAACGCCTCTTTTGGTATGTACCTCACAAGACATCTACAACAACTGGAAAGACCACAGAAATACCTCACAAAGAGGATTACTGGTCTCAAACAGATGCCCTACGCAGACCATCTCAAACAATTCCAGCTTTACTCCGTCGCATATCAGCTACTCAGAGGCGATCTCCACCTAACATACAAAGCTATGTCAAACCCAGAGCTGTTGGACATGCTCCACTTAAAGAAATCCTAATTCCACCGAGCTACACACTCTAGGGAGCTAAATCTTGTCACTACAATAAACAGAACATGCTGGAGGGATAGATTCCTGTCCCAGAGACTTCCCATGCTCTGGAACAAACTACCTATCTACATCAAACAAAGCTCCTCATTAGCACTCTTCAAGAAAAAGCTTGATGATTGGATGGGAGACAGGAAATTCACCCTGGGGATCACTTCTGTGGCTGTGCTCGACAGGGCCACAGGAAAATAATTTTCTTGGGTGGCAAAGCCAGGGTACCTTTTTGACTAGGCTTATATAGGCCCTAGAGCCGATAGCTTAGTACCTACCTATGAACCTATAAGCATTTGGAAAGCCCCCATCAAGTTTCAAGTTGGGGGCCCTACCCAGGAGAATATAAAAATTGTTACCATATTGCAGTCACACCCCTTTCTCTGTCCAGCTCATCAAGCACCATTTAACGATCTCTATAGTGTTACTTCATTCAGCTCATTAATAACTGAAGTGGACTAAAACTAAATGCTAAGAAATGCATATAACAGTATACTTTGGGAAGTCATCCACCCAAGATAACTAACATATTGACAACACATCCCTTAGAGATGACCCAGTAGTCATGGATGTAGGGACACATAGACAGTAATCTAGCCTTTGACCATCATGTATCTACAGCAGGAGGAACTCATTCTATGCTGCACAACTTATAAACAAAGTTATGGCATCTAGGTCCAAGGAAGTCATTGTTCCACTGTACTCAGCATTCATCAGCCCTATCAATGAATACAATGCTCCCTTTGGTATGTAACTAACCATCCATATCCAACAACTGGAATGTCCACAGAGGTTCTTCACTAGAAGAATACAGGGCAAAAGTAACATGTCCAATGCAGACCACCACAAGGCCCTATCCCTGTATGCTATCTCCTACAGGCTGTTGAGAGGAGATCTAAGCCTGTCATACAAGGTATTGTCAGACCCACCCTGGTGGACCTCCTGCATGTCCACATAACACACAGCACCAGAATTACCCATTCTAAAGACTTAAACCTTGCCTGCGATATAAATAGGACCTGCTGGAAAGACAGGTATGCATCCCACAGACTACCCCTGCTCTGAAACCCATTTCCCACCATGAGAAGGAGAGTTCCTCCCTAACACTATTCAAGTATAACTTGGGCAACTGGGTGTGGAACAGGAAATTCATCCCTGCTTTGGCACCTATGTCTGTAATGGACAAAGGCAGCCAGTAAATGGTTCATCTCCCAGGCCCCTGCTTGTAAATGTTTCATCTCCCAAGTTCATGCTTACACTTATCAAGGGTAGAAGAACTTGTCAGAGATTTGGGATGTATGGCTAGGTTTAAAGAGGTGCTTGTGGTTGTTAGCCTAGTAAACACCTATGAAGATATTACAAGAAAATAACAGACCACCCAGTGGTGTTGTAAGATCCAGTGTTGCAGGCACACGGCCTCCAGTCCCTACCAGGTTATTTCCCTGTACCATCTACCATGGAGGGCATTATTACAATTATAAAATTGGCTGTTAAATTGTTTTGTGCTTTCTTAGTGTAAATACATATATATATATATATATATATATATATATATATTTATTTATATTACTGATGCAAAATAGCTTCTCTACCTCATATGCCAGTTAGTGTACAATATGTAATTGTTGGAAGTATTTTTACATTCACAAAAATAACATGTAAATATTTAAGTACTGATTGTACTGTCTGCCAAGTGCGCTTGCACACACACGCAATGTCACAAGTGCATACACACAAACACACGAGTGCTCTTGGCTGTGTTCACCTCAGAAGTACAATTGTGAGCAAATGAATAAGTGCATAAATAGTAACCAAAGTAATATTAACTTAGCTCACTGCTGTCGGGCATGTGCATTACAACTCCCCCACTGAGACAGACTCGCACACAAACACTCAAATGTAGCCACAATCTTTTTACTGTGTGCAGCACAGATGTCTGTGATCAAATGAAAGAGTTAATGCAAACGTACTAGCCAGTATAATATATTTCATCCCATTGCTGCTAGATGTACACAGTGCAAAGCATTACAAGACACGGCCATATGACTACACACACACAAACACAGCACCTCATAACCACTAATGCTGTAATCACTTGTCTTAGTTCTTTTTTTTTCTCCTGTTCATTAACCATGTTTTTTTTAAGAGCCATACTTAGCAAGCAGAAAGGAAATGGTAGCTACTGTAGAAGATTTCAGTAATGGCATATGGACTTTGCGCCATAAACAAGTGACTTTGTTTTTACCAGACTCTCCTGATCTATTAATTCTCCCCTCTGTAACACACTGAGTACTCAGTGAGGTCCAATGAGCCCCTGAACCGTTAATTCTCCCCTCTGTAACACACTGAGTACTCAGTGAGGTCCAATGAGCCTTCAAGTCCATTTTCTAAACACTAAATAAATACACAGTATTATCATGGTGTGATCTGGGTCACAAATCAAGAGACACTTTAGAGGAGTCCGTTACCAAATTAACAAATATAAATACATAAAAAGAAAATTAAAAGTGACATTTTAAACAACATGACCAAGGCAAATGAAGAACAGCAAAAAAAAAGTTATGCCATAATCACAACGCCCATTACTTTGTAGGTGATTAATGCTGTCTTCAGTCCGTTTCTCTGAGCTACAACACACCTTATATGGGAGAAACTATTTCCATCTGGGAAAACAATACTTAGTATCACCAAATTTATTTTTGGATTAGTCAAAGAGACCAACTTACCAAATGATGTCTTCAGCTGAAGTAATTTGTCTCCATTTGATGGCATCAGAAAATTATAAAAAGGTTGTAGACAAAATGCATTTATATTAGTAAAATGATCAAATTCTAACAAATGTAGGTCGCACATGACATGACAACGGTGTGTCTTGCCACAAAGACCAGCAAAGAATAGAGCTATTTTATTTTAAACCTTCTTGGGTTTAGGTTGAAGGGATGCCAACAGCCCCTTAAGAAGCTAGGCAGAGTATAGAACAGATGGGGACAAGTATGAATTTGGAGTAGAAATTCTAGCTTTATAAGGGGTGGTTCAGTTTTCTAGAATATTCCACGTTTCAGGTTGGTGCTGATAACATTATTTACATGTACATCAAAGTTTTAACTGGTTGTAAAGAAAACCGTCAAGATGTTTTGTGAAGCTGACTTCATCAACTGGAGAGGAGTCTAAGTAATATAATGACTTAATTCAATCTAAATTGAACACAGATGAAAATATTTTGATCAAACAGAGCTATTCTGCTGACCACTTTCATTGTACAAAGGTATGAAGCTCTGACTGTGACCTAAACAATCTGTGTTTGATTAGTGGCATGACTGATGGAAAAAATGGCCCAGGAATGATGGAAGCGAGTGGTCACTGCCAGATTGCCCATCCTGAGCATACAGGGGTGGCTCTAGCTCTCTGCTTGGGTGACACCTAGTGAAAGCATTAGCTGTTATACTGACGTAGCATAAGGTTGCTGACCACATCTGTCCAAGCAGGGCCTTGCACAGAAACAGCCCTTGGGAATAGCACATGTGTAGAGGCACACATGCCACCCTGAAGTAGGCAGCACCGTGGAGTTCAAGGAAGCTTTTGCATAGATTCTGAGCTCCAGGGGGGAGGACAAGTCACTCCACTAGATCCAAAGTTATCTCACATCCCATCAAGCCAACTCTGACCAAAGGAAAAGCAAATGGGCTAATAGGGCTACCCAGGCAGAAACAAATAGGTTGAAGAATTCTTGCTAGCCTGAGCATGTCCGGCTCAAACCACTGATGGAATGAATGAGCCACATGAGTGGAGTTAGAGCAGTCACTAGGCAGGTCTTTGAAGGTAAGGGACAGAAGAAGGGGGGAATACAGTCGCACAGTTGTTCAGCCAGAACTTGGGTATGAACAATATGAATTTTGTTCTCCTGGTGTTAAGATATAGTCTGAGGCAGTGAGTCTTGTTTGCAAGGTATGAATATTATTTTATAGTTTGTAATCAATAATATTATTTGCTGAAAAAAACAGCAGTCAGTCTACTGAATAAGGATTGAGATTATATAGTAATTTAATGGTTTCATTAACATAACTTGTGAACTTTAGTGGCCCAGCACAGTTCTTGATGAATACTAACATCCACAGACAGGAATGGACAGACGGTATCATTCTGCCCCTGCAATACTACAATGAATACCGGTTTCCAAAAGAACAAAAAAGCCCTTCCGTCACAGAGTGACTGATAAGGTATGTTGACAGGTTAGGCTAGTGAACTAGATGAAAACTTCAGGAGTTCTAATGAGAGACTGCTGGGAACAACATAAACACATTTTACTTCATTCAAAAATGTCTTCAAGTCATCAGGGACTGTATGGGGAGTGAAGGCCTTCAAAGAAGTTACTTGAATTATTACTCACATTTTTTTTTCCCCTGATGGACTCACAGAAGTGATTAACAAAATAAGTCATTGCTAACTAAGAACTCAAGTTTAGGCAAGATCTTTACATGGTGTTTCTCTAGTATTATACTGGGTACAGACAGCTAGGCTTATAAAGACCTTTGCGTCAATAGGATAGGACCTACCTATGAACCAACAGAATAGTGATTCTCCCTATAGGAGCAGGGTGCATGGTGGGTATGCATACCTCCAGATCCTGGTTCTAATCCTGTTTCAGTCACAGATACTGTTCGCTGAGTTCAAGGATAGCAGCAGCTGGTATACAGCATGTAGTAATAAAGTCGAAAATTACATCTCCCCAAAAAATACCAACTACCCCCTGTGGCAATGTCCCTTCCTTCCAACTTCCCAGTTCTGTACCTTTCGCATGTATCAGCACTGACTGTTGTGTTCAGGGATGCAAAATGCTGCCACACAAAATGCAAAGTTAAAATAACAGTATCTGCACACACTTTAAGGTCCCACTGCAGCAATGCTGTTAAATCACTTACCTCCAGCTTCATAGCTCTAACCTTGTTTCGGACATCAACAATGATGGTTGTGTTTAAAGAATGAACTTCTAAGTTCAAAAGAACAGATTCTGCAAACTAAACAGTCAGTTCTGAAACTTAAACTGCCTCACATTCCAGGAAATACAGCTTGACTCATTAATATTCAAGATCCAGAGATCTAAAGGAGGAGCAAAAAGAAAGGGTTTATAAATAAATGATAAGGCAGTCTTTCAGATAAAACTGTTTTGTCAAGATTTACTGAACAATTTATACATTTTACAACAGCTAGTAAAATGAAATACTGCAGTTCTGTACAGTAAACAGCCAAGAAAAAAAGAACAAAAGCAGTAAGTTAGGCACAAAAATAATCTCTAAGTGAAAGGCTATAATGCTGTCATTACATTGTTCGCTACATTTATCACTCTCACACTATCTCTGTTTCAGCCCTGTGCTTGTGCTGTTTGCACAGCAAATCTATTCAGCATACATCCTCAGCCATAATTATTTATCTTCAGATTTAGACTTGATCAGTCAAGATTATAAAGTCCTTCATAAAGCAAAGTCATGGGTACAAAATGATCAAATCAATAGTCAGTAAAAAGATAAATATCAACTTTGTGAGTGATAGAGACCACTGAAATCATTTGAATACTAACATAATAAGAAGCACTCTGCCCAGGTTATAGATCCTATTCTGTTTATTTTGGTTCTGCTTTGACAGCTTTTATATACAGTATTTACTAAATTCAGCTCCACAGAACACTGTAGTTATTTCACAACTATTCGGACATAAATACCACCATTTTTATTGAAACCACTTTCCATTTTGGTGTAGGCACAATATAAACCAAGTCAAATGTCCTTTCTACTTCTCACACTTACTACAAAATAAATAAATGAATAAAACAAAGGAGTGGTACAATAAAAATACATACATTAATAAAGCAAAGGAGCAATGCAATAAAAATAAACAAATAAATCAAAGAGCTGTTACAATAAATAAAAACAAACAAAACAAAGGAGCAGTACAATAAAAATACATACATTAATAAAACAAAGGAGCAATGCAATAAAAAACAAATCAAAAGAGCCGTTTCAAAAGTAGCAGTAAAATAAAAAATAAGTGAATAAAACAAAGGAGCAGTACAATAAAAATAAAAAATTAATAAAACAAAGGAGTAATGCAATAAAATAGATAAATGCTATTTCAATAAAAAAAAGGAACGGGCAGTAAAATATAAATAAGTAAATGAATAAAACAAAGGAACAGTACTATACAATCCAGTCTGTCTGCAGCCATGTACAGTTGTAATGATATGAAATGTCCTTCTATATCACTGCTGCAGTACCCAAAACAGAAGGGCTCTCCTAAGCATGGCAGGCCAACATTCAGCCAGTATATAAAAGCCTAATGATTTTGTATGAGCTGTACATCACGTTTATTATCCCCACACAGAACGTAGGACATAAAAGGGACACAAGGATGCAACTATCTAGAACTTCTTTGTGTCAGAGCTGAACCCTGTTTTTGCAGGTTGGTCTTCCACACCAGTTTTGTTACTGAATACTTAGCCACCAGATAAGTGTCCTGTTGGAGTTGTACTTTTATTTATCTTCTTGGTCTTGGATTTTATTTTGCTACTTAGAGTTCAAGGACCATTATGAACACTGTCTTTTTTGTTTGGATGTTTCACACGACCATACCTCTTGTAGAATCTGTAAGGCATTTATGCCTAAGACACTCAGAAGCCTTTTATCTTCCATGGCCATTTATCTTGAAAACGAACAGCTTTAACAAATAGCCCAGGGTGCCATGGCAGAATCCATTAACCCTGAGATACTCCTGCTAGGTAAGAAGGCAGCCAAGAAGTCTTGGATGGATTCTTTAGCTGTCCAGCCTCCACCGGACATCCTCTAGAAGCAGATAATAGCTCTGTAGGTCATTTGGCATCTATGTCGATTCCTCTGTTATGGCCCTATTAGAGGCCAGCATGAACCCATCCTTCTGCACTTCCTCTGGGGCTTTGTAGGCATCTGCTCCAGACATCAAGGGGGAACCATGGTTGATTATTTCAAGACCTAGAGGGATTCTGCAGATACTGGTCTGGGAGGAGGTTCTGCGTTCTCTTATCAAATCTCGCCAAATGTCGGAACCTCCGCTAGTTGTTAGGGCTGATGTTCTTGCAAGAAAAGACCAAAACTGAAGCATGTTTCAGTCCATCCTAAGGATCCTCAAAGGGAATGGCAAGAGTTTACTCAGCACTTGTTTTCTGCCTTAATGGCCCTAAAGCCTTCTGAAGTGGTTTCAGTACCCACTCCTCCTTGGACCTCTACCCCTTCTAAATGGCTCAGTGAACTGGATTCCTCAGATGAGAATTCAGTGTTTGATGAGGGAGCTTTGTCCTATTCTTCACAGATACCTTCGCCTTTGGGTTATGGTCTCTTAGCCCTAAGCTTCCTTTTGAGGAATTGTCTTCTGGGAACACAATTGCCAGGATGATGGATTCCTTTAAGTGGGATTCTTCTCAACTGTCTGACATTCAAAGAAATATTAGGAGTTTCTTCAGGTAGATACTCTTACTCCAGATGCAGTTCCTCCCGTGTTGGCTGCCATGTTAGCTACTTCAATTGCTGCTTCCAAGCCTCTTGATTCTCAGCCTCCTGCTCCTAAGAAACCTGATAGGTTCTATAAAGTTCCTGAGGATTGTCAATTTTACTTTGGCCTTTAGGGCTATTAATTACCAAACCCACAAGACCAGGTATGCTCAGGCCTTGATTACTGAGGCTTATCAGGTTACTTCTGACCTTCGTGATTCTGACGGCAAATCCTCTGCTTTATCTTTTTCAGGTAGTGTAGCTATGATGTTGCTGATGCCTCTTCTAGGGCTGCGGCTTTTGGGTCTCTCATGAGGTGTTATTCTTGGCTTTGTTTTCAATCTCTGCCTGAGGGCATTAAAGCCAAGTTGCCAGATGCTCCTTTCGATAATAAACGTCTTTTTGGTACTGTTGCTGCGGACATGTTTAAGTCTTTTTAAGCGAAAGGCAAAGCCTTGTGGCACCTTAAACATATTTTTGTCTCTCCTATCCCTAGGTTCCACTGGAATTATCCTTCTATATCTGCTTTTACTCACAGGCAACCCCGCCAAGCCTCCAAGGGCAGGAAGAGTGGGAAGCAGGCCCTCTCTGCTAAGGCTTCTCAGATTTTTTTGGCCCAGAAGCTTCCTTTTTCTGATAAGCCTGCTTTTCTTTGACAATTCACCCCCTTCTTTTAGACTAGGTTCCTTTGTCCCTTCAACTTTCCATTTGTCTTCCAATTTGGTGTCTCATCACTTCAAACTCTTGGGTTCTTTCTATCATCCGTCAGGGTTACTTCATGGTATGGAAGTCTATCCGTCCTTTTTCAGAGATTCCTCAACTTCCTCATGTCCCAGAGGTTCTAGAGTCACCAGTAAACCAAGCAACCATTTAATCTGTTCCCCTTTCCCAAGTGGGAAAGGGTTTATATTCCAGGGTGTTCCTGGTTCCTCAAAAGGAGGGCACTTTGAGATCTGTTCGGGATCTCTCCCAGCTCAACACCTTTCTCAAGGTCCCTTATTTTCTTATGCTTACTCTTCAAACCCAGTTTCCTCTTTTGTTACCCCAGGCTTTTCTGTTGTCCTTGGATATGAAGGATGCTTACCTGCATATCTCTGTTCACCCTCTTTTCAGGAATTTTTTACATTTCTCTGTTTCTTCCTTTCATTTTCAGTTTTCTGTTTTGCCCTTTGGTCTCTCTATTGCCCAAAAGATATTTACAAAATGCCTAGCTCCTGTGATTACCTTCTGCAGGCTCCAAGGCATTCAGATTTTCCCTTATCTGGATGACCTGTTGCTTCATGTGCCTTCTCCTAGTTGCCTGTTACAGGATCTGAAGTTCACCATCTCTCTTCTTCAAAGTCTGGGGTTTACTATCAACTTCCAAAAGTCCACCCTGATTCACTCTCAGGATCATATGTTTCTTGGATGCGGGATTCAGACAGTGACAATGCTGGCCTCTCTTCTGCCTCCAAAATTTTGTCACTGACAACCTTCTTTCAGCCAATTCTTCCTCTGTCATGCCAGCCAGGGAGTTTCTTCAAGCTCTGAGATTCATGGCCTCTTCTACTCCAATGTTTCCTCTGGCCAGATTGCATATGTGGAAGCTTCAGTGGTACCTCAAGTCAGTTTGGCTAAAGCATTGTCACCCTCTGAATTTCAGTGTACCTCTAAAGAAGGAATTTGAGGGGTGGGGGCAACAGTTTGCTCTCACTCCAGGCCTGCTCTTTCATAGTCCAGCCCCTTCTCAAGAACTGTTCAACAATGCCTCAGACATGGGGTAGGGGGCTTCTTTTGGTCATCTGAAAGTTCAGGGTCTTTAGCCTTTTTATTAGAAGTCAGACTATGTCAACATCAAAGAGCTGATAGTTCTGATTCTGGCCCTTCAAGCTTTTCACCCCATGTTCTCTTTGGACACCTTGAAGGTACACACAGACAGCACTACAGTGACGTGGTATGGCAAAAAGCAGGGGGGCACAACATCTTACCTCCTCTGCAGGAAGATGCTTCAGGCTTGGGAGGTAGCTCTCAGAAATCAGTTAATGCTTCCTGCAGTATACATTCCTTCAGAGCATAGTTTAGTGGCAGACTCTCTGAGCAGGTCCAAAACACAGACTCACAAATGGATGCTTCACAGAGATGTGTTTCTGGATATTATCCATCAGTGGAGTATTTTTTTCTGTTCCAGAGTTCCATGCCATCCGGCATGGAAGATGGACACCCTTTCTTTTCCTTGGAAGGGGGTGTTTCTTTATGCTTTCCCTCCCCTTCCTCTACTTCCAAGAGTCCTTCAGAAGATTCAGCTGAACTCCCCAAAAATCTTGCTAGTTACTCCCTTTTGGCCAAGACAGCACTGGTTCCCCTCTTAATGCATCTGGCTAGGAGCAATCACCAGAAGTTACCGCACCAATTGGATCTCCTCACACAGAGCAAGGGGTCTCTCATCCATCCTCACTTGTCCACACTTCAACTCTCACTGCAGTTGATATGGTTTTGATCCCTTTCCGGCACCTCTTTTTCTGAGGATTTGCTCGGGATTTTACAGGACGCAAGGAAACCCTCAACCAGAAACTCTTACATGTCCAAATGGAAAACAATTTCTGCATGGTGTCATGCTCATAACCAGGACAGAAGGACCATTTGTCAGTCATTTCTACTTGTCTGCTCTTCAGTCCAACTTTGCCTTCTTGTTTTGAGGTCAAACAATTTCTTAAAGGTTTCCTGCATATTAGGCTTCTGAGGAAACATTCTCCTTTTTGGGACCTTAATTTCATTTTGGAAAAATTGACTTCAGCTCCTTTTGAGCCTGCAGATTCTGCTTCTTTGCAACATTGCACCTGGAAGACAGTTTTGTTGCTGGATCGGACTTCTGCTCAGAGGGTTTCTGAGCTCCAAGCCCTTAAGGCCATTCTTCCTTATTTGATTTTTCACAGGGACAGGGTGTCCCTTCATACTAATCCTTCTTTTATACCCAAGGTAGTACATATGAGTTGTTCTTGAATCAGTCAGTACAACTCTCTTCCTTTTTACCTTCTCTTCAGTCTGCTAGTGGGAGGGTCTTACATGCCTTAAATGTCCACATACAGCTCAGGGACTATTTGGATAAAAATAAGACCATTCATAAGTCTGATCAGCTTTTTGTTTCCTTTCACCCCAGGGCATTGTGTTTGGTTGTTTCTAAGAAAAAAAAATCCCCTCCTGGATATCAAAGGTGATTTCCTTTTAGGTTAATAGGTGATAAGTGTAAGTATGGGACTGGGAGATGAACCATTTACAGGTTACCTCTTTGCATCAGTGACATAGGTGCCAAACCAGGGATGAATTTCCAGTTTCCCATCCAATTGTCCAAGTTGCACTTGAATTGGATTAGGGAGGAGCTCTGCTTCACATGGATGGGGAGCCTGTTCCACAGACAGAGTAGTCTCTGGGATACATACCTATCTCTCCAGCAGGTCCTATTTATATCACAGGCACGGTTTAAGTATTTAAAATATGTAATTATGGTAGGCTATGCAGAAGGTCCATCAGAGTGGGGTCTGACAATGCCCTGTATGCCAGGCATAGATCTCCCCTTAAAAGCCTGTAGGAGACAGAATACAGGGATAGAGCCTCGAGGTAGTCTGCATAGGACATATTACTTACGCCCTATATACTTTTAGTGAGGAAGCTCTGTGAACGTTCCATTTGTTGGATATGCCTGATTAGGTACATACCAAAGGGGGGCACTGTACTCAGTAATTGGTCTAATGAATACTGAATACAGTGGAACAATGACTTCCTTGGACTTAGATGCCATACCTTTGTTTATAAGCTGCGCAACATAGAATGATTTCCTCACCACTGTAGACACATGATGATCAAAGGCTAGATTACTATTTATGTATGTCCCTAAGTCCCTGACTACTGGGTCAACTCTAAGGGGGGTGTTGTCAATACGATAGTTACCAAGGATGGATGACTTCCCAAAGAATACTATTATGCATTTCTTGGCATTTAGTTTTTAGTCCATGAATCTGACACCAGTTGTTTGTCTGTGTCAGCCCTTCCTGGAGAACATTTGTATCAGTGTGAGATTCAAGGACAGCTCCTAATTTGCAATCATCTGCACATTTAATCAGCCAGAGACCACTGACACTGGCCTTGACTTCTGAGAAGTAAATGCCAAAAAGGAGCGGTCCAAGGTCTGATCCCTGAGGGACTCTACTTGTGACTGGCCTCTTTGTAGAGGTGAAATCCCCAATTCTAACTTCCTAGGTCCTGTCTGTGATCCATTTGGCTGTCCACCGGGTGACATAGGTGTTTGTATCTAACCACTTGAGTTTGTCAACAATGCCAGAGTAGGGTATTGTATCAAATGCCTTGGCCACATCAAGGTAGGCAGTGTGAACGATTTTGCCCTCATCCATTGCTTTGGTGACCTTCTCAAAGAAGTCCACCAGGTTGAGTAAGCATGATCTGACCTTGACGAAGCCAAACTGGGTTGGGTCCAATGTCTGGAGGTTTACTATATCTCTATTGATCATCTCCATGACAATTCTTTCCATGGCTTTACATATAAGACTAGTGAGACTTATGAGTGTGTAATTTCCAGGATCTGTAGATGGCCCACTTTTGTGCAGAGGGATGACTGCTGCCTTTCTCCATTCATGAGGCATGAAGCCTGTTTAGAGGCTACAGTTAAATAGTAATTCCAGAACCCCCTGATAGGTCATATTTCATGCTATTTAGAAGACATCCTGGGATACGTTTTGGGCCCATTGATGCAGTGTTCTTTGGCTTAGACAGAGCATTAAGGACCTGTTCCCTAGTGATAGTAGGGGGGGAGTTATATTTGATGATATTTCCTGAGGGCAGCTTGCGGAGGAGCGAGGAGTAAAGTTGGAGCTTAATTTATCAGCCAGAAGGTTTGCTATATCTTCTGGCTCAGTATAGGTGGCTCCATTTACAATGAGTTCTGCACACAATTGTTTATTGCTTTTGAGGTTGCAGACATAGCTAAAGAATGCTTTGGGGTTGTCCTTGGCCTGGGAGGCCGAACATACCTCAGATTTGGCTTTGGTAGACTTTATTTGTCCTCTGAGCTGTTTGTTTAGTTTAATGAAAGTGTTTTTATCCTGCTGGTGCTACACCTCCTATTTTTTACCAAGATTTTCTTCCTCCTGTTACACATCCGACTGATTTTGTGATTCCACCAGGGTGGCTTGTTTTTTGAGTTAGTTCTGTACTTCTTCCTGGTGGATACAGCTGCCTCTATGCAGCTATTAACATGCTTGCACAGGGTTTCTGTGAACAGTTCTGCACAGGCTACAGTGTTCTCAGGGTTTATGAGGGCTTGAAATTTTGCCAGGTTCTCACTTAATAGCAGGAGGTTAGCCTTAGAGTAGTTCTTCCCGGTTTAGCTGGGGGTCTAGGTTTTATTTTTACTTCAAAGGAGACCATTTTGTGATCTGGCCTTACCAGGGAAGGCATTACAGTAGGGGGTGTGCAGCAGTTCCCATATTAGTGAGGACCACATCCAGATCCAGTATACTATACTTTTCATGGCAAATGTTTGCCTGCTTCTGTTAGAGCTCATTCCACTAGGGCTGTTGCCTCTACTGGTACTTTCTTCAAGGGGTTAGACACCAATTCCTTCCTTGAAGCTGCTACTTGGTCTTCTGTGCATACCTTTACTAAGCATTATAGGTTCATAGGTTGGTACTAGGCTATTGGCCCTAGGGCCTATACAAGCCTAGCCATAACAATTCCCTGGCTATTTCTTCCCACAGTATTTACTTCCCTGGACCCCTGTCTAGCAGGGCGACTGACGTGATCCCCGGGGTGAATTTCCTATCTCCCATCCAATCATCAAGGTTCCTTTTGAACAGGGCCAAAGAGGTGCTCTGCTTGACATGTATGGGCAGTCTATTCCAGAGTCTGGGGAGTCTCTGGGTCAGGAACCTATCCCTCCAGCATGTTATGTTCATTGTGATGACAAGGTTTAGATCCCTGGAGCATGTGTCTCTGATGGATTGGAATTTCTTTAAGTGTAGCATGTCCAGCAGCTCTGGGTTTCACATGGCCTTGTATGTTAAGTAAAGAATGCCTCTGAGTAGACGATATTTGACAGAGTATAGGTGGACTTTCTTTAGATGGTGAGCATAGGGCATCTGCTTTAGACCTGTGATTCTTTTAGTGAGGTATTTCTGTGGCCTTTCCAGTTGTTGCAGATGTCTTCAGAGGTGCATACCAAATGGGGTGTTGTATTCTATAATGGGTCTAATGAGGGACGAGTACAGTGGGACAATGACCTCCTTTTTTCTGGAATGTAAAGCCCTTAGTGATGAGGTGTGCCACACAGAAGGATTTTTTGACTATTGTGGCAACGTGGTTATTAAAGGTGAGACCATTGTCCACCTGTGTCCCTAAGTCTCTTATCACACTTTTGGTGTTTAGTGTACTGCCACCTATGTGGTAATTCATGGGTACATGTTTTTTCCCAAAGGGGATAATTATACATTTCTTGGCATTACGGTTGAGCCCATGACTCTGGCACTAAGCATCTGTTTCTGTAAGGCCCTTTTGTAGACTATCCATATAATTTGGGGATTCAATAATGGCTCCCATTTTGCAGTCATCTGCGAACTTTGTTAGCCAGAGTCCCTTAGTGTTGGCCTGTACTTCAGAGAAGTAGACGCCAAATAAGAGTGGTCCCAAGACTGAACCCTGAGGTACTCCACTTGTCACTTGTCTGGAGCTGGATTTGGAGTCGGCAACTTTTAAAGTGTGGGTTCTGAAAGTAGCCAGTTGGCAACCCATCGAGTGACTTAGGGATTAATGCCCATTTTAGTAAGTTTATCTATTATTCCAGAGTGGGGGATGGTGTCAAAGGCCTTGGCAAGGTCCAGATAGGCTGTGTGGACCACCTTACCCTTGTCCACGGCTCTGGAGACTGATTCTTAGAAGTCAATCAGGTTCAGGAGACAAGATCGGCCCTTCACGAACCCAAACTGCATGGGGTCCAGTGTTTGAAGGTTGCCAAAGTCTTTGTTTATAAGTTCTATGATAATACGTTCCATGGCCTTGCAGATCAGGCTCGTCAGACTGATGGGGCGGTAGTTCCCGGGATCCAAGGTGGATCACCCCTTGTGGAGTGGAATAACTGTAGCTGTGCGCCACTCAGTGGTCACGAAGCCTGAGGCGAGGCTATGATTAAACATGACACTTAGGTGAGGTGCCAGTTCATTTTTAGTTCATGTAGTACACAGCCTGGGATGTCGTCTGGTCCCATGGATGCTGTATTCTTAGCTTTGGAGAGTGCGTTTTTTACCTGTGTGGCCGTTATTACTGGAATTTGGCAATCTTTCGGTATTGAGGTGGGCCCTTCAGGGGGTGAGAGGGGGGTGAAGTTTGCACTGAATCGATCTGCCAGGATACTGGCAATATCCTTGGGATCAGTATATTTAATGCCATTCTGTTGTAGCTCAGAGCAGATCTGAGCATTGCCATTTAGATTCTTGACATAGCTACAGAATGCCTTGTGGTTGTCTTTGGAATCTTTGGCAATTTTATTTTCATAACTACCTTTGGAGGATTTTATGTGGGATCTCAGTTTCTTACTGAGGCTGGTAAGGGAGTTTTTTGCATCCTGACATTTTCCTCTTTTCTGCAACAGTTTCTTCCTTTTGTTGTAAAGTTTGTTTATGGCAAGGGACCACCAGATTGGCTTCCTTTTTTTGGAGGAGAGTGTCTTCGTTCTATTGGGGATGGCATGATTCATGCACGAGTGGATGTGCTCGTACAGTGCCTTAGTGTAGGATTCAGCAGTTGAACTTTCAGTTCCCGTCTGCATGGGTGTTATGAAGTTTGTCACTTCTGACTTGAGTTGCATGAAGTTGGCTTTGGAGAAGCTTTTTACGGAAGTTTCCTTACTGGGGGGTGGGGGTGGGATGTGGATGTCAAGGGTGATTAGCTTATGGTCAGACCTGACCAACGAGTGGGTGACCATAGGCGTGGAGCATCGATTTCCCATGTTAGTAATGACGAGGTCTAGGATACTGGAGCCCCTGGTGGGACTAAGGATTAGTTGATCCAGGACGTTGGAATTTATGAATTCCAAGAACTGTTGGGCAAATGTGTTGGTACACGAGTAGTTTTCCCAGTTAATGGAAAGGTAGTTGAAATCACATAGTATTAGGGTGTTTGGTTGTATCTATTTTCCAGTATGTTTAGAAAGGTATAGTGAGAATCTTGGGGCATGGTGGGGAATCTCTAGCAAGCTACAATTTGGATTGCAGTCTTACCTAGTGTTAGTTGCACCTGGAGAATTTCAGATGCATGGTGTTGGGCAACTAGCCTGGTGTTGTGAATATCCTTGGTGAATATGGACACTCCTCCACCTTTAGTGTTTCAGTCCTGGTTTGGTGGCCGAAAAGTGTGGTAAGAGTTGTAGCCGGGTATTGCAGGGGGCAATGAACATACAAAACAGAGAAATAAAAAGGGAGCATCTGAATGGCGATCATGGTACAGTGAGGACTGGGAAAGTCACCCTTTTTGCCACTGCAGTGTGATCTCAGAGTTGGTATATATAAGTTGCAGGGGAGCTTAAAAAAGGTTATCGATAAGATAAATGTATGTTTATTGTTTATTTTTTTATTTATTTGTCTTTTGTTAACTGGGCTGGGGGCCCATTTTCAGTGGAGACCCGAGGAGAAAAGCTCCACATATAGAGACAACATACAGAGTTTTATACTTTCAATACATACATTCTAGGCATTTATAGAGAGACATATTAGAAAATATAGTACATGGTGGTGTGACATCTTACCTAAATGAGATTTAACAACACATATAAAAAGAGTAGCAATTTACAAGAAGTAGTAAAATGCTGAGCAGGTAAAGAGTAGAATCCTTTTTTTTTTTTTTTTCTTACACCAAGTGGGTAGAAGTGGAGGAGTGAGTGGTGAAAGGGAATAGGCAGCGGGAGATGTAGAAAGGTGTAGAGGGATCAAGACAGTGGGAGGGAGTAAAGTAAGAGAGTGGAAGGGGGGGTGGGATGAGTATTAATAGTGGGAGAGATAAGGTTAGGTTTAGGTAGAGAACGGCTGAGAAAGACAACTAGGGGAACAGATTGTTGGTATTTAGGAGGATATAGGTTAGGGTGATGAAGGATTAGCATATTGTGGAGTAGTTGGGTGGGTAAAAGTTAGGTAGGGTGGCAACAAATGGTGGAGGGAGTGTTACCTAGGTAGTTCTTCAACTCTTTTTTTGAAGGGGGGGAGTGGATAGACCATATATTGTCAGGGAGCTTACTCCAAGTTTGAGACATAGAGCATTTACATAGTACTTTGCCTATAGTTTTATTGGGTCTGTAGGTATCAAGAAGTTGTTGGTCAGTGTTGCAGAGGGGTCTGGTATGTTTGTACAGGGATAGGAGGGTAGACAGGGAGGGATAGTCGGCAGATATTTAAAGTACAGAATGTGTCATTTGAAGCTGAGAGAGTTGAAGGAGTTGAGGGAAGTGAAGCCATTGCAGTTGTTTGAGGGCAAGGCAGTGGTGGGATTTATGGGGGAGGTTGCAGGCAAATCTAGCCATGTGGTAGTAGTTTGATTGAGTTTGGTTAAAAGATTTGCTTGAAGGTGGACAAGTATAGGGGAGGCATACAGTAAGCAAGAAAGGAGGTAGGCTTGAGCCAGGGAGGTCCTAGAGGAAATTGATAAGAATTTTTTCTTTCTGAATAATGGGCCTAGTTTTTGATTGGTCTTTTTGATGGATTGTTGGACATGAAGTTAACATTTCAGGTTATCATCTATTGTGACACCTAGAAGTTTGGTCTGAGAGTCAGCATGAATGACTGTATTTTCTAGAGAGGACAGAGTGAAGGACGTTTTAAGGTTGGCCATGGATTTTGGGAGGAAGAGTAGTAGCTTGGTTTTCTTTGGGTTAAGGATGAGTTGATTATTGACTAGCTAGTTCTCTACGGATTTAAATGATGTTTGTGTAAGAGCGTGGAGGTCAGTAGGGTTGTCGGAGAGGGTAATAAAATTCGAATAATCTGCATACTGGGTTAGGGAGGATGTGGAGCAGGCAGAGTAAAGATTATTAGTAAAAATATTAAAGAGGAAGGGGCCGAGAATAGATCTTTGGGGTACACCACTTTTGGTGGGTAGGAAGGGAGAGCAGGAGGACAGCTATCTAACGGATTGCTGTCTGTTCATAACATAACTAGAGAACCAAAGAGTAGTGGATGCAGAGAGGTTGAGTTCAGTAAGTGTTGTGAGGAGCTTAGGGTGGGGATGGTGTCAAATGCCTTAGAGAGGTTGAGGAATAAGCATAACACCACCTCAGCTACAGTCTGAGTGAAAGAGAGAAGGGCAGTGGAGGTGCTGTGGTGGGGCCTAAATCCATGTTGTGAGGCGGTGAGGAGATTTTTACTGTAGTAAATATTTGAGAAGCTATATATGAATGCATTTCGCTAGGATTTTTGAGAGAGGTGAGAGGATAACTATAGGGCAGAAACTGGATGGGTCAGTGGCATTACTTCCTTTGTGAAGGGGTACTGTGAAGAAGGATTTCCAGATGCCTGGTACTATGGATTCTTTGATAGAATGATTAATAAGAATTGATACAAGATATGCTATAGTACTGGCAGCAAGTTTGAGAAATTGAGGGGATAGATTGTCATAGGAAGGAGAATATGTTTTAAGTTTCAGCAGAAGAGATTTTATATAGGGGGTAGGGACAGGTTTCAGGGAGGAGGTTACGTGGGGGCAGGTACTGGAGGGGGAGGGGGATTGTGAATGGTTGCTGTCAGGAGGGGTAAGTTAGCAGATTGTGTCTATGAAGTAATTGTTTAGTAGGGTCGCTGTTTCAAGGGGTGTTTTGTTAGGGAAGGAGTTGGGGGTGGAAGGTTTTCATGGATGGAGAATGCAGTTCAAGGTATGCCAAAACTGTTTAGGGTTTGAAGAGTGGGTAGGTTGAGCATCTAGGTAGACGTTTTTCCTGTCTTGAACAATACTTTTTTTTAGTAAGGTTTCGTAGTTGTTTGAATCTAAGGAGGAAGAGATGGGGATTTAGACTTAGTCCATTTTTTCCAGGTGGAATCCCTAAGTTTCATGGTTGAAAGAGCATGTTTGGAGAGCCAGGGTGCTGGAGTAGATTTGATCCTAAGTTTTCTTATGGGAGTTAGGGAGTTTAGTATGTGCAGGAAGATATCAAATTCAAGAATGGCTTCTTTCAAGGGAAGGTTGTACAGGTATGACCAGTTTACAGGGGAGAGCAGGTGGCTGAAGTTATCTGCATTAAAATTAGATAGGTTTTGTCAGTCTTTATAAAGGTGGGTTTTAGAGGTGTGAGATGGTATTCTTAGTATTGAGACAGGGAGGTGATGACTTAAGGAGTCTGGTGGATTATGGTACTGATAGGGGTTGGAGGTTAGGATCCAGTCAATAATGCAGCAGGAGTTCTTGTAGATGCGGGTGGGGGTAGAAATAGATTGACTGAAACCAATAAGGTCAATATCGACACTTGGAGAGAAGTTTTGAGACTTTATTCCAATCAATGTTAACATCTCCTAATAATATTGTCTCGTATGATAGATGCTGAGAGGTCCAGGATAGGACAGATTCAATTACTGGTATATTGTTACCAGGAGGAATGTAAATAGTTGCAATTGCAAATTTCTTGTGTGGGTTAAGACGACAATTAAGGCAGATGAGTTCTGGTGAAAAGTATGTGAGAGGGAGTGAGAGGGGGGTAAGGATAAGATGTTCTGTGAACAAGATAGCTACACCTCCCCGAAATAGAACAGTACCTTTTTTATTTCATTTTCGCAAGAAGCCCTTTCTGTATGCCATAGTAGTTGCCATAAATCACAGGTCTGTTTAAAGGGACATACGTGTATTTGTAGTGAGTGGTTATGCGTGTAGAAGAGTATTGGATTGTTCATACTTGTTTTGATGTTACAACTTTTGTGTTTGTGTACGTTCACCATTTTAAAGTTGTTTTGTTTTTGTCTCGTCAATTTAAAGTTTGTTTTGTGTCATTCTGATAAAATCATAGGGATCCACATAAATATATATAGTGAATAAAGGAGTGGTTATGGAACGACTAATGCTAGTGCCAATGCAAAACCAATGGAGCAGGACATACCTGACATACAGATCTGCAACGTTAATAATCATGGAGGTTTGGATCGGGTAGCTAGTGCCAATGAAAACCAATGGAGCAGGATATACCTGACATACAAATCTGCAACGCTACTAATGATGGAGGTTTGGATCAGGTAGCTAGTGCCAATGAAAAAACAATGCATCTGCTTTGTCATGGGGTGAAGCCGTTAAAAGAAACTAGCCACTGTCATGCAAACTGAACCTGCTGAAAATACAGATTTTTATAATGGAGCTTTGGATACATCTCCTAACTCCAATGGAACAATCAGTGCTATGCGATAGCAAACAGAAAGTGTATGCAACGGAAAATGTCAGAAAGCCAAACAAGAATTCCATTAAACTATATGCCACTGCGGTTGTTATAAAACATGAACCAAATCTGTTAAAAATAAAAAAAAATACCAATTGTTCATAAAAGAACTAATGTGATACATTAGTAAATAGTTACTGCATCTAAAATGTGACTGATGCTTTGGGTTTTAAAGCACAAGACATTAGTTCGCTTATTCATCTAGGACAGAAACATTTCTGTAACATTACATTTGAAATACTTTTCTTATGGAACAAGTTTCTGGAATTTTGTACAGAAAAGCTGACATTTGTTGTTGAACTTATTACATTTTCTTAAATGTGAATAGGCAAAACAAATGATAAATAACCTTGCATCTGTAGAGGAAATGGAATGTATAATTATGTTAAAAATGTTTGTCAAGCAATGCAATTTGTTAAAAAAAGTAACTGATGAATAAATAAATAATTTGGCCTGGGGCATGAGTGATTGTTACTTATTTAGCAATATAAAATACAGCATTGCTGTTACTTACTTAGTAATTATAAAATACAGCATTGCTGTTACTTGCTTAGTAAATATAAAATACGGCATTCCTGTTACTTACTTAGTGAATATAAAATACAGCATTCCTGTTACTTACTTAGTAATTATAAAATACAGCATTGCTGTTACTTACTTAGTAAATATAAAATACGGCATTCCTGTTACTTACTTAGTAAATATAAAATACGGCATTCCTGTTACTTACTTAGTAAATATAAAATACAGCATTGCTGTTACTTACTTAGTAAATATAAAATACGGCATTCCTGTTACTTACTTAGTAAATATAAAATACGGCATTCCTGTTACTTACTTAGTAAATATAAAATACGGCATTCCTGTTACTTACTTAGTAAATATAAAATACGGCATTCCTGTTACTTACTTAGTAAATATAAAATACAGCATTCCTGTTACTTACTTAGTAAATATAAAATACGGCATTCCTGTTACTTACTTAGTAAATAGAAAATACGGCATTCCTGTTACTTACTTAGTAAATATAAAATACGGCATTCCTGTTACTTACTTAGTAAATAGAAAATACGGCATTCCTGTTACTTACTTAGTGAATAGAAAATACAGCATTGCTGTTACTTACTTAGTAAATATAAAATACGGCATTCCTGTTACTTACTTAGTAAATAGAAAATACGGCATTCCTGTTACTTACTTAGTGAACAGAAAATACAGCATTGCTGTTACTTACTTAGTAAATAGAAAATACGGCATTGCTGTTACTTACTTAGTAAATAGAAAATACGGCATTCCTGTTACTTACTTAGTAAATAGAAAATACGGCATTCCTGTTACTTACTTAGTGAATAGAAAATACGGCATTGCTGTTACTTACTTAGTAAATATAAAATACGGCATTCCTGTTACTTACTTAGTAAATATAAAATACGGCATTCCTGTTACTTACTTAGTAAATATAAAATACGGCATTCCTGTTACTTACTTAGTAAATATAAAATACGGCATTGCTGTTACTTACTTAGTAAATATAAAATACAGCATTGCTGTTACTTACTTAGTAAATATAAAATACGGCATTGCTGTTACTTACTTAGTAAATATAAAATACGGCATTCCTGTTACTTACTTAGTAAATATAAAATCGGCATTGCTGTTACTTACTTAGTAAATATAAAATACAGCATTGCTGTTACTTACTTAGTAAATATAAAATACGGCATTGCTGTTACTTACTTAGTAAATATAAAATACGGCATTCCTGTTACTTACTTAGTAAATATAAAATACGGCATTCCTGTTACTTACTTAGTAAATATAAAATACGGCATTGTTGTTACTTACTTAGTAAATATAAAATACAGCATTGCTGTTACTTACTTAGTAAATATAAAATACGGCATTGCTGTTACTTACTTAGTAAATATAAAATACGGCATTGCTGTTACTTACTTAGTAAATATAAAATACGGCATTGCTGTTACTTACTTAGTGAATATAAAATACAGCATTGCTGTTACTTACTTAGTAAATATAAAATACGGCATTCCTGTTACTTACTTAGTGAATAGAAAATACAGCATTGCTGTTACTTACTTAGTGAATATAAAATACAGCATTCCTTTAGTGTTATTACTCGCAGTGGTGTATTAGTGAATATAAATACAGCATTCCCTTAGTGTTATTACTCGCAGTGGTGTATTAGTGAATATAAATACAGCATTCCCTTAGTGTTATTACTCGCAGTGGTGTATTAGTGAATATAAATACAGCATTCCCTTAGTGTTATTACTCGCAGTGGTGTATTAGTGAATATAAAATACAGCATTCACTTAGTGTTATTACTCGCAGTGGTGTATTAGTGAATATAAAATACGGCATTCCCTTAGTGTTATTACTCGCAGTGGTGTATTAATGAATATAAAATACAGCATTCCCTTAGTGTTATTACTCGCAGTGGTGTATTAGTGAATATAAATACAGCATTCTCTTAGTGTTATTACTCGCAGTGGTGTATTAGTGAATATAAAATACAGCATTCCCTTAGTGTTATTACTCGCAGTGGTGTATTAGTGAATATAAATACAGCATTCCCTTAGTGTTACTACTCGCAGTGGTGTATTAGTGAATATAAAATACAGCATTCCCTTAGTGTTATTACTCGCAGTGGTGTATTAGTGAATATAAAATACAGCATTCCCTTAGTGTTATTACTCGCAGTGGTGTATTAATGAATATAAAATACAGCATTCCCTTAGTGTTATTACTCGCAGTGGTGTATTAGTGAATATAAAATACAGCATTCCCTTAGTGTTATTACTCGCAGTGGTGTACTAGTGAATATAAAATACAGCATTCCCTTAGTGTTATTACTCGCAGTGGTGTATTAGTGAATATAAAATATAGCATTCCCTTAGTGTTATTACTCGCAGTGGTGTATTAGTGAATATAAAATACAGCATTCCCTTAGTGTTATTACTCCCAGTGGTGTACTAGTGAATATAAAATACAGCATTCCCTTAGTGTTATTACTCCCAGTGGTGTATTAGTGAATATAAAATACAGCATTCCCTTAGTGTTATTACTCGCAGTGGTGTATTAGTGAATATAAAATACAGCATTCCCTTAGTGTTATTACTCGCAGTGGTGTACTAGTGAATATAAAATACAGCATTCCCTTAGTGTTATTACTCGCAGTGGTGTATTAGTGAATATAAAATACAGCATTTTCTTAGTGTTATTACCCCCAGTGGTGTACTAGTGAATATAAAATACAGCATTTTCTTAGTGTTGTGAATATAAAATACAGCATTCCCTTAGTGTTATTACTCGCAGTGGTGTACTAGTGAATATAAAATACAGCATTCCCTTAGTGTTATTACTACCAGTGGTGTATTAGTGAATATAAAATACTACATTCCCTTAGTGTTATTGCTCCCAGTGGTGTACAGGAAAATGTATGATACTGTGCTCTGCCAAAAACATTACTTTTATTGAGTTAATTCTACCCTTATAAGTGAATGCGATAAAGGATAACAACTATGTGGGAAATGAGACAAATTACTACAAAATGTGAACTGTCTTGTTGTAAATATAATAAAATATGAAATTTATGGCAGGGTCGTAACTAGGGCAGGGTAAAGGGGATGGATGCCCCAATTGCAAGCTGTTAGGGAATGCAACTAAGCAGGTGTCGATAATGTGGGGATGCAGAACTAGCATTCATGTATGAATGCCAAACCTGCAATAATGGCATACACCTCTCAATTCCTTTGCTCAAGAATTCTAGTCAGGCAAAAATAATGGGGCAACAAAAGTCCAAAACTGGGCCAATTTTCAGTATCACTCAATTACTTTAAAAAGTTCATAGAAGAAGAGGTTTTGCAGCAATATAAATTTTCTGAACAATACAAAACATGAAATTCTAAATTCTGGCATTATTTATTGATTGTGATCCTTCTTGGCAATTTACCAAATAATGAAAATTCTATGAGGAACAAGACAAAAATATGAAGAAAAATTCAGGAAATTCTGAAAAAAAGGAAACTCTCAGTGTGCAGTAGTTTAAACTACAGCAAACCATAAAAGACCTAAATTTGGCTTGTGACATAAACAAGATAAGATGGACACATGGATAGGTTTCTCAAATAATTCCCAATCTCTGCAACAGCCCCCCCCCCCCAATCCATGTGAAACAGAGTTCCTCCTTATCCCCACTTAAGCACAACTTAGGCAAATTAATGGGTAATCAGAAATTCTCCCCTGGAATGATGCCTATGTCTCTGACAGACAGAGGTAGTCAGTAAATCATTCCCATATAAATCAAATTTGTGGGTCATATTTGGGTTGATGACTAGGCTTATAAGGGCCCTACTAGTCATTAGTCTAATACACATCTATGAAGCTATTAACAGTATGCTAAACTGTAGCTACAGTTTCAGAACAGAAAAGCATTTTTTTTTCTTCAAGAGACAGACTTTTTTTTTGAAGCTTTAAGGTGGCGGGACTGGCAAGACCTGATGGTTCAGTAATGCAGTACCGGCATTTGCTCACAAAATGTCAGTAGTATATTTATGGTCACATACTGAGGTATACAATGGTAATGAGAAACAGCAGAGTGGAAGGAAATATAACAGTATCTGACAAGGAAAGAAATAATTCTACAAGCAAAATGTATATGATTAACAGATGTGAAAAAATCAGATACTTCATAGAAATATAAAAACAGAAGTGACAGATATTACAAAAAGCAACTTATCTGAAGTCATGGGGTCTGTTGATGAAAAAGGAAACACATTTCAATGTTTTGCTAAGAGTTATGAAATGGTTTCATTAGGAAAAGGGAAGCAAAATAAGAAAAGGAAACAGAGATGCCCTTAAAGAACAGAACGTTCTATAACTGATACTTTAGTGAATATATATATATATATGGATAATTAATATGGCAGGATAGACATACCTGTACATAGGTATTTAGGATTAAAACGGATTTATTTTTCTTTCTTCTTTTTGAGATACTTTACAGGAACTAAAATGAGGCCAAAAAGTAACAGGTTTCAAAGATCATCCAGGAACTTTGGTTACTTTTGGAAATAAGGAGGCTGTTCAAAGGAAAGTAAAGGCATAAACAAACTGAGGTAGATATAGGGCGCATAACCCGAGATGAAGATGGAAATGTTACAATTTTGGCACAATTTTGGCAGGATCGTTGTGCATCCAACCTGAAAACATTATAGCTATGGCAAGATCTTTGTGCATCCTTTTATTATTCATGCAAAAACAGACTAATATCATTGAAAATAAAACTGAGAAATGTATACAGAAGTAGAGATGGTGTGATACTAAAATACAAAGAAGTCTTACAAAACTTTAGTTAAGGAATTATTATATGATGTAAGACAGATCAGGAAGTTTAAGGAAGAAAATGAGAACTATGCCCTATGGAGAGTAATGTTACTTAAATCATAAAAAGGGGGGAGTTATGCTTTTATTGTCAAGTTAAGTATAAGGAAGGCAGAATGAGAAAGACTGAAGTGAAGGCAGGACAAATAGTTTACACGCAAGCACGTTACGACTATAGGGGAGGTTTGCATTAAAACTTAATACAGTAAGGACAGCACAGAATTTAAACAGAAGTAAAATATAAAACATTAATGCTTGTTAGGGGAATTAGAAGCAAAAATAATATAAGTAAAGCAAAACACTATATGGATTAGATGGTACAAGATATACCTTTTATTTGGAAATTAATAGAGAAGGAATATATTTTTTGAAAATGTGTAAAATGAATGGTTATTAAAGGGGAATACTAAATGATGACTCTTTAAAGATTCAAAACCTTGTACCCTTGGTACAGGAAGTAGCACAATAACAAGTCAGAGTTTAGTCCTGTACACTACTGCCACACCAGACTATTGCCACAAATCTTCTGACTGAACATTCTGACACAGAAGACAGCCCCTAACAGCAAGGAAAAAATATAAACCTTCAGGTATACACAAGATAGCCAGCAGGTTTCTGAGGTAAATGTAAAAGAACAATGTCTTCTTTCAAGCTGTAATTTTTGTTTACATATTAAACAATCATTCCTTTTTATATTTTCTTTTTTTTTTTTTGCAACTGTACTTGGTAAATATATCACATTTTGCCACTCGTCACCATTAGGTCAACAACTAGCTTGTCCAGTAAGCCACTTTGTAAATACATGCAAAGGAACAAAATTTGAATTATGCAAGCCATAGACGTATCCCTACAGTGTTGCCGAAATAAATAATCAATCCTTTTGCTTCTCCTTTAAGCGTAGAAATTAATGGTAAGCATTATGGCAAAGCAACCTTTCCTAATCTGACCCTACACCTAAACTCAATAAAACTCGAGTTATCTGCACTTAGTGAAACCAGATGTAAAAAAATGAAACGCTTACTTTACACTTGCTGACCATGCCAATGGCCTAACCTACCTCCCAAACCACTGATGTAAAAGATGAGACACTTGCTTTACACTTGCCGACCATGCCAGTGGCCTAACCTACCTCCTAAACCACTGATGTAAAAGGTGAAACACTTACTTTACACTTGCTGACCTGACCATGCCTGTGGCCTAACCCACTGTATCTCCCAAACCACTGATGTAAAAGATGAGACACTTACTTTACACTTGTCGACCATGCCAATGGCCTAACCTACCTCCCAAACCACTAATGTAAAAGATGAAACATTTACTTTACACTTGCTGACCTGACCATGCCTGTGGCCTAACCTACTGTATCTCCCAAACCACTGATGTAAAAGATGAAACACTTACTTTACACTTGCTGACCATGCCAATGGCCTAACTAACCTCCCAAACTAATCACCCCTATTTACTAAGCCATCCCATCCTCAGTCTTAACCAACTGCTTCCTGCACTTATGCTCCACTGTGAAGCTACTGCTGTCTAAATTAAAACCCATTTAGTCCTTTTTTTTTTACTTACCTCATTGGCTGTGGACACACAGACTACTTAGTACTCTGCCCTGCCTCATGAACAGCAT
This sequence comes from Protopterus annectens, assembly GCF_019279795.1. Lineage (NCBI taxonomy): Eukaryota > Metazoa > Chordata > Ceratodontiformes > Protopteridae > Protopterus > Protopterus annectens. The sequence goes on along the minus strand of NC_056732.1, from coordinate 1,833,264,996 downwards.
GATGTCAACATTGTGCATCCTTGATCCCTCACCTCTTCCACCCCCACATACTATCACCCAATTGGCCACATTGTATTGTGTTCCCCTGATGGACATGTGGCTTGTACAGTTGGAATGCTGCATATGGGGATTTAATACTTTTGTTATACTTCAGTGCTTACTTCAAAAACTTGTGTCTGTCTGACATTATTACAATCTGTTATACTTGTACTGACGGCAAAGTGTCTTGTGGGAGTTTTCCTGAATTAGCAGAATGAAGCAGGTCCCCATTTCATAAGTATGCATTTCCATATCTTTTTTATAGATTTTGTACTTCTGAAATTTTTCTTTTTATAACGGACAGTGATGCCTTTCATTATAAAAATTACACGCAGATCTTAATGCTCTAGGGCATGCAAGGTTACCTGACAGTACCAGGTTGTTGTTAACTACCCAGTAACAGCTGAGAATAATTCATTATTCTTTATGTTATGATGCCACAGTGCTACTGCAGAAATATTTTCTTCCCTGTTAAAATCACCATTTTTATACCCCAACCCCTGTGACGTAGTGTATTCCACTGTCTGTTCTGAGGAAAGATCCAGAAACGTGAACTGGAAAGCATGCAAAGGGGAGGGATTCTGTTTAGGCATTAGTAATACCAGTAGCAAAATAAATGTACAGCATGAGTTTTCTGGATCAGACAGGAAACAAAAGCTTACTAGGTTAGAGAACTGATTTTAGAGGACCCAGTCCAGCCACATCCTTTGAGAATCATAATTTAAACAAAGCACAGAGCATAGCATTTAAAACACATACTGTATATTAACAGACTGAGGATCAGACATTAGTAAACATTACTTACTAAGCAATTATAAAAGTCTGGTAATAGTAATGCAAACTTAAATACAGAGGAAAATAAGTATTATAATTACAATCTGGCAGAAAGGATAACTGCATACATCCAGATTTTGTTTAAAATTCAAAGTCAGTGAGAAATAAAAGGAGGTCAGATGAGATCTATGCACTGATTCACATTTCTATATTCCTGTAGTCTCTGGTTTAACACAATATATAGTACATACTACATTGCTGGAAGAACTTCCAAACATGTGATACAGACCAGGACTCAAACTTCTAGCATAAGGGCAAAATATTTAATTTTTAGTTAGCTTGAATTGCCACTTTAAACCAAACAAATTTAATTATGCGTAGAAAATAAAGTACAGCACAGATCTCTGTTAAAGTGTCACTCTGCAGCACTCTGAGCATGGTTCCACTTACACCAAAACAAACTACAGAACCGAAAGACATAAGAATATGGTGCCTTTTACAGTTTAACATGACAAAGTATACTTATTTTCCACAGACTATTTCCACTGTATCTCCTGGCAGCTCAGAATTTCTTATCTGAAGCTTTATGCTCTATTGTTCCTTCTTTTCTACTGCTACACAAACACAAGCCCTGCTGCCTCTAAGGGCAATCAGCCACCAATAAAAACAAGTTTTCTCATCAGGACAGAAATTGTTACCTCCAGCTTCATGATGCCTTGTTTCAGCCTCCAGTTGCAAAATCCAGACTGTTCAAAACAACTTCTGCCCACATAGGCATAAAAAAGAAACAAAATAAACCCAGAAATCTGAGTACTTTTGTAACTTCCTACACAGATAACTTTTGTGTAACCCAACACTTAACTTCCTGTCCACCTGAAATGTCTTCCTACACCTCTCCATGACCTAATTAATATTCATCATATGACTCTGTGAGGAACATAGAAGAGGAAGGGCTTGTTTGAATATTTAACAAGACAAACACAAAACTCCCACCATAGCATGAGTTGATTAATATGTATGACATAAATCTGTGAGGACGGTACAAGTTACATACCTCTCAACTGTCCAGAATTTCACAGAATGGCTGCATTTTGGCTCATATTTTTGGTCCATTTCTTATAACATCTGTGGCTTTTAGCAAATCATTGAAAAGTGAAGTAAATAATAACAGACATTTGAATTTCAGATTTCGTATCCTTCAAAAAATCCATGCTAATGCAAAACCTGTTATTTTATCAACTTTCTAAGTTTATAAGGGCAATATTTATTGTTTTATTTACCAGGATAGGACACTGATCACAATACCCAATTTGCCCCTGATTTTGGGCCTTTGTCTCCAAATGTTTTGGCTTTGTCCCGAATTTTTGTGCCAAGAGCTTGAGAGGCATGAGAGGAAAGTTGTTTAAACATTTAATAAAAGAGACTCAGAAATTAATCTCTGAAATGTGTCCCTAACATTGCATGGCCTGATTAATACTTATAATATAAATTTGTGAGGAAGGTACTGGTTGGGAGTAAAGGCTACGTAAATATTTAATATGAAATAATCAAAAATCCAGCTCTCAAATGAGTGGAGAAAAAAAATGAAATTCAGATATAAAATATGTCCCTATACTACACTGACTTGCTTTATATTCATGACATAAATCTGTGAGGCGTGGGAACAGTACAGTAGGAAGGGCTGTTTAAATATTTAATAAAAGCCTAGTCCTTACACCATGCCATTGACCCAATTTAATATTTATAACACAAATCTAAGAGAAGCACAGCAAGAAGGTCTACTTAATATTTAAGGAGGCCTCAGCGATCCAGCTCTGAAATGTATCCCTGTATCATGCATAATGACCTGAGTAATATTCATGGCATAAATCTGTGAGGTGTGAGAACAGTACAGAAAGAGGACTGTTTAAATATTTAATAAGAGCCTTCGAGATCCACTTCTGAAATGTGTCCTTACACCATGCCATTGAACTGATTTAATATTCATATCACAAATCTAAGAGAAGCACAAGGGAAGGGTTGCTTAAAAAGAAGTTATGTCTTACCATAACGTTCCATCTGTGTTGTAGATCTTTGTTCATTCATTCATTCATTACCATTAGGACCTCAGTTCCGTCCTCAGAACTGATATGTCTGTTTCCAAGCTCATGCCAGCCAAAAACTCTCAGCTAAGACCTACCCATAATGCCCCTCTCCTAGTTACTTCAGATTGAGTTTGCCCACCCTTAGATAATAGATGTAGTAATAGAAAAAAAAATAGTAGGAGGCTCTGTCTGAGCAAATACCCTAACCAGGAGTTCCTAAAGTCCACCAGGAGTCCAGGCAGGGGGAAGGAGGGCGGGAAGTAATGAATGAACAAAGATCTACAACACAGATGGAACGTTATGGTAAGACATAACTTCTTTATCTGATGTTGTAAATCTTTGTTTATTCATTACCATTAGGACCGAGTCCCCAGCTACTTGAGTCCTGGGTGGCCCTAAGGAAGGATATTCCTGAGCACCATAGAACCAAAAGATGCCCGTCCTCTGGAGGCAAAATCCAATTTGTAATGAGATATAAAGGTTTAAGGTCTTGCCCAAGTGGCTGCTGTGCAGATATCATCCATAGAGGCTCTGGAATTAAATGCTATAGAAGTAGCCATAGATCTGGTAGAATGAGCCTTTATTCTGGAAGGTAAGGATAGCTTTTTCTGTTGGTAGATAAAGGTAATGACATTTCTAAGCCAGGAGGATAAAGTCACTTTCAAAACAGGTTTACCCAATCTGAGTCCTGCATAGGCCACAAACAGTTGATCTATTTTCCTGAAAGATTTAGTCCTGTCCAAATAACAACGAAGCTGCCAATGCACATCAAGGGTGTACAAAAGGTACTCCCCTCTGTTAGAATGCTAAGGGAAGAAAACCGGCAGGTCAATAGATTGATTAATGGAAAGCCCAGAAATGACCCTGGGCAAGAAAGAAGGGTCAGTACGAAGGGACACCCTATCTGTGTGGAAGATCAAGTAAGGACTCTTGACACAACGCCTGCAGCTCAGATACTCTTCTTGCTGAGGTAAGTGCTACTAGAAGTAAGGTTTTCCATGACAAAAATTTCAAATCACATGAATCAAAAGGCTTGAAAGGAGAACCTGTGAGAGACTGAAGTACCAAAGTCAAGTCCCAGGGTTCTAAGGGAGGCTTGACCAGAGGTTTAACATGTAATACTCCTTTCAAAAAGTTCTTGCATAGGCAGTGTGACATAACTGAAGAATTATCAAGATCATTATGAAAACTGGCGATAGCTGCTAAATGTACAGTGATCATCGAAGCTGAGGCTCCTGCATGCAAAAACAGTAGTCAAGTATTGTAGGATCTTTTGAATAGGCATAGAGAAGGATCTAAGTTCTGATCTTTGGCCCAAATAGAGAACCTAGTCCATTTACTAGAATAAACTTACCAAGTGGAAGGTTTGTGTGAAGCCAGAATTTCATGAACAGGAGATGGGATGTCAGGCAGCCTGGCAATCACTGGAAGTGAAGGAACCAAACTGTGAACTTGAGACTGTGCAGGTTCAGATGAATTAGTCCCTAAGGCTGAGATAACAGGTCTTGGGAATGATGCAGGATCCATGGACTGTGAATCAGATGAGGCCACAGGGAAGACCCGGTGGCCAGTCATGTGTTAGTGTCCCTTGGTGGTTCCCCCTGAGGGGGGATATGGGCAAAGTAGCTTCTGCATTTGTATTTTAGGGGGGAAGCAAACAGGTCGCAGCAAGGCTTGCCCCAACATTGGAAGATCCGATCTGCTGTTACAGGGTTGAGGGACCACTCGTGAGGCATCAGGATGTTCCTGCTCAGATTGTCCACAATAAGGTTGGAACTCCCAGGAATGTGTGTTGCTATAAGGAAGCAGTTGGAAGCTATCACCCAGATCCAAATCCTCATGACTTCCCAACACAAGGGGTAAGACCTGGTTCTGCCTTTCTTGTTGATATGCCAGACGACTGACATGTTGTCTGACTGAGTTGCAATGGTACCAGAGGGTAGGGATGCATGGATCACTTGCAATGCTAGGAGAACTGCCCTCAGTTCCAGGACATTTATGTTTATGTGCAAATTGGCCTCCATGGAGGATCAGGTGCCTTGGACAGTCTTTCACTGGAAATGCCTCCCCCCCACTCTAACAGGGAAGCATCTGTGGTCACAGTGGCCGTGGGCTGGGGAAGACAGGACGGTCGACACCAAAGATTCATTTGTGGGTTCATCCACCATAACATTTCTTCCTTGCAACAGTTTGAAAGACGTATCATGTGGTCGAGTGGGTAAATTAGCAATGACCATTGTGCAGAAAGAAGCCACTGTAGGATTCTCATGTGCAGTCTCGCCAGTGGTACCAACGTAATGGCAGCTTCCATGGAGCCTAAGAGTTTCAGTACAAGATATGCTGGTACATAGGTAGAAGGTCTTGGATTTGGTGTATGTTCGAAAATCTGTGAGGGGGAGAGAAGCTTGATAGGATGTTGTGTCGAAGACCGCTCCAATGAATGCTAGTATCTTCATTGGAGACACTGAGATTTGTCCTTGTTGATTATAATCCCCAAATGGAGAGTGAGACCTGGAGTGTAAGAAGATTCCTGGTCGGAGTGGTAAGGAGCAAATCACCTAGATAGGGAAACACCTGAAATCCTTGTAGCCGAAGATGAGCTACCACAACTGCCATACATTTGGTGAACACTCGAGGGGCTGTCAAGAGACTGAATGGCAGTGCCCTGAACTGGTAGTGATTGGCTCCCAGACGGGAGCGGAGAAACCTCCGGGAGTGGTGATCCATTTTTATGTGGTAGTACGCATCCTGGAGGTCTATAGAGCACATCCAGTTATCCCTCCCTAGGAAGGGAAGAATGGACTCTATCATAACCATCTGGAAATTTTGAAGTTTGTTAAATTTGTTCAATAGGCTGAGATCCAAGATTGGTCTCCAGTCCTCTGTCTTTTTTGGCACTAAAAGGAACCTCGAGTAAAACCTGGATCCTGTTTGGTCTAGTGGTACTGGTTAGATAACTGTTTTCCTTAGCAGCTTTCCTATTTCTAAGGCTGCTAATTCCCTCTGATTGGGTGGTACAGCGGGGATGGGAATTAAATCGAATGGTATTTGGTAGCCTCTGGATATTATTCTCTGTATTCAAACATCAGTAGTAGTAATAAGATGCCAGGCCGGTAGATGCAGAGAAAAATGACCCCCGACTGCTTTCAGAGGAAAGCATTCGGGCCGCTGCTCAGGAGCGCTGGTAGGGTCTGCTGGAGAAAGAATCTCTAGCATCCTGGTTACATGGAACCCCTCTACCCCGCGGACGTCTTCCATATGAGTTGCCCCCTCTGCCCCGGGGGAATTGTTCACAACGAGTGTCATGAAAAGGTCTTCGGGATTTCTTGAACCACATATTTCCTCCCTTTTGGTTCCTGGAGTAGGACCTCTGGGGTTGGAAAGGCGTATGCCCACAACAGACAAGGTATTTCCATCTTTCTCACTACGTGTAAGTGTGTTGTACTTTGGGTCCAAAAAGTGCGGATTCATCAACAGGTGCATTGATGAAGGAAGATTTAAAGGGATCTGCAAAGTCACACAACCGCATCCAAGCATTACATCTCATGACAATGCCTGATGCGGCAACTCGAGCTGCTCCCTCAGTGGAGTGAGATATCAAACGCATCGAGGAGTATGAGATGGATTCAAGGGTAACTAGCTGTGAGGTGACAGTATCACGCACCTCATCAGGCAGTACCCCACCAAAGATGGAGACATTTCAGAATTTAGGTCTCTTTGGAGGTGAATAAAGTGTGCCAGATGGTACAGCGACCGAATGGCGAATGTCGCTGAAGCATAGGTCCATTTCCCTAGTCTGTCCATGGTCCAGGACTCTCTGTTTGGAGGATGGATGGTGGAACTATCTTCTGACAGTTTCCTCTTGGTGGCCACCACCATGACCACAGAATCAACTATCAACTGCTAGGACCAGTAGGGCTGGTCATCAGGTGTAGATAAAAATTTTTGTCTGGCCTCTGAGGGACAGGTTCTACATTGTCCGGAGCCTTCCAGGCATGCTGCACAATGATTTTATCAAGGTCATCTGCCGGTGGAGTCACCCAGGAAGTAGATGGCTGGGCACAAAGGCCTGCAGGAACACAGATACCTCAGAAGAAGGGTTATAGGACTTCCAGTCTCCCCGTTGCTTGAGAATTTTGAGAATGTCTCCAAATGAGATGTCATCTGGGAAAGACCTTGGGGACCCTTCCCCCTCATCACAATCAGTGTCTTTGGTGATAGATTCCTCTGGTGAATCAAGGTGCTTCCTCTTGCACCATTTCTTCCGGGGTGGCTCCCCAGTGGGATTTTCTGAGGAGGACTCTGGAGAAGGGGTTCCCTTCAAAGAGGGTTCTTGTGACTCCCAAGCCTGGGGTCCCGAAATAGACGGTTGGGAGACGTGCATGCTAGGGGAGGGTTCTGATACTGATGTCATTGCTGCTGACTATGAGTCCATTACCTGTACAGCAGGCCCACGTGAGGAGGGATAGGAGTCCGGAATCGGAGGGACAACCTCAGAACTGGGGTCACACCTTGCTGTGAGGAGCCCACCTCCAGGTGAGGAGCTCTGAGAGAACTGGAAGCCATCAGAGCCATGGACACAGATGGCGCCAGTGAGAAAATAGGTGCCAGGCTAGGTACCAAGGTACTGATGGTCCAAGCACTGCTTTGGGAGAGCATCAGTTCCACTGGAGCTGATGCAGCAAGGGTGGACGGTGCCGACAGGGAAAACACTGCTATAGGAACTGAGACAGTATGCATAAGAATAGAGTGGAAGAATCTTGTCCTTGTCAGGTATTTGAGTTTTGGAGCTGATGGAGCCAAAGAAACTGTCGGCACCGTGGCTGGGGATGGTGCCGAAGCAGGTACAATCATCGGAGCCAATGTCGGATCCAAGGATAGCACCAAAGTCAGTGGTGCCGAGGTCAGAACTGAAATAGGGGTGAATATCCTGGACGGCACTGAGGGAGAAGACACAGAGCCTGGTGCCGAAGAGGTCTGTGCCAAGGGCCCTGGTGAAGCATGGAGCTGACTCAGTTCCATAACTGACAGAGATGCAGGAACCAAGTGACTCCATTTATCCTTATGTTTTTTGATTTTTGGAGGGGGTGAGACCTCCGACCCAGATAGAGCCTCTGAAAAAGGTGCCTTGAGTAATCCGTTTTTCCTTATGTTTTTTAGTCTTTGGAGGGGGGGTGAAACCTCCGACCCACATAGAGTCTCAAAAAAGGTGTCTTGAGTAATCCATTTTTCCTTATGTTTTTTGGTCTTTTGAGGGGGTGAGACCTCTGACCCAGATAGAGCCTCTGAAAAAGGTGTCTTGAGTAATTCATTTTTCATTATGTTTTTTGGTCTTTGGAGGGGGTGAGACCTCTGACCCACATAGAGCCTCCAAAAAAGGTGTCTTGAGTAATCTGTTTTTCCTTATGTTTCTTGGTCTTTGGAGGGGGTGAGACCTCCGACCCAGATACAGCCTCTGAAAAAGGTGTCTTGAGTAATCATTTTAAGATAAATTTATTTTTACATTCTGCTAGTGTACAATTACTAAAACTAGCACAAATGCACAAATGTCACATTCAGCTTTTTATTTATATATTTATTTATTTATTTATCATTTGTTGACCGGGAAAGTCTGACTAGGTTCCACAGAGCCTGTTTTCAGCGGAGGCCTGGGGAGAAATGCTCCAGCTTTAATATGATCCACACCCAAACAGTAGACACAACGAACATGTGTATCTGAGTTAGGAATCTTACATCCACACTTGTCACACTGTTTAAATCCCAATTTAGCTTTGTCTGACATAGTAAGGCGACAAGGATATCTTACAGAAAAATTAAGGGAGAAAATACCAATGATGTTATTTTAAAAAATACCACTAGTAAAAAGGAAAGGCCTGTCAAAGACAAGAGAGAGGGACAGTACCAATAAAGGTAAAAAAATAAATTACCAAGGAAAAGGGTAGGAAATAGGCCTAGGTTATAGGCGACAGTGAGAAAGGGCTTAGCTGACTAAAAATAAATAATTTTTGAAGAGAAACTGTCTTAAAATTAACAAATTTCTACTTAGCTTTGAGAGAGAGATGGCTGGCACATCTGACTAGGAACAGTGCAAATGAGATCTGAAGTAACTAGGAGAGGGGCATTGTGGGTAGGTCTTAGCTGAGAGTTTTTGGCTGGCATGAGCTTGGAAATGGCCATATCGGTTCCGAGGACGGAACCGAGGTCCTAATGGTAATGACTAAACATAGATCTATAACATCAGATTATTTATTAAGAAAGCCTCAGAGGTCCAGCTCTGAAATGTGTCCCTGTACCATGCTACTGATCTGATTAATATTCATGAGAGGAAGGTACTGTGGAAGGGTTATTTAAATACTTAATAAGACAGCCTCAGATATCCAGCTCTGAAATATGTCCATTTATACTCCATACTACTGACCTTTTTAACATTCATGACAAAAATCAGAGAGGTAGATACTGGAGGAAGGGTTATTTTAATGTTACATAAGGCAGCCTCAGATATCCAGCTCAGAAATGTGTCTCTACACCATGACATGTAATGATTAATACCCACAAATGAACCTGTGAGGACAGTACCAAAAAAGGATTATTTAAACATTTAATAAGACAGACTCTGAAATGTATCCCCATGCTATAGCATGCCAGTAACCTGATTAATATTCATGATTTAAACTTATGAAGAACGTACCAGTGGAAGACAAGTTGTTTAAATATCTTATAAAACAGCTTTGCCATCCTGTTTGTCCCAGCACTGGTAAGGAAGGCAATGTTAACAGGTGTGTGTACTAGGCTAATGGCCCTGGAGCCTTTACAAGCCTAGCCCATAGGATTACCCTGGCGTCGTGCCACCACACGGTCCAGAGACCTCAACCTCATTACCACAATCAACAGAATGTGCTGGAGGTACAGGTTCATAACCCAGATACTGCCCATGCTATGGAATAGACTTCCCATACATGTCAAGCAGAGCACTTCACAGGCCCTCTTCAAGAGTATTCTTGATGAGTGGATGAGATATAGAAAATTCATCCCGGGGATCACTTCAATGGCTCTACTTGACAGAGGCATTGGGAACTAAGGCTGGATGGCATGCTGCCACGATAATACTATGGGCTGGGCTTGTAAAGGCTCCAGGGCCATTAGCCTAGTACACACCTATGAACCTATGAACCTATATGGGAACTCACTGACTTGTCACCTCATAACATTGGCTACATCACAACTGCCACAATTCCTTCCCTTGCTATGCAACTCTAACTCAACTTTTTTTTAAACAAGAAATATCTTTATTAAATTTTCACATATGACATAGGTAATCATACACTTATATAACTGAAAACAAACCAAATTGACACAATTTTAGTTGCAAACATTATACAGCAGAAACCTTACTGACATAATTGTAGTTGCAAACACTATACATCACTTCTAATCTATCCACTCATTGTCAGTCAAACATGACATGGCTTGTTCAGGTCCTTCCTTCTTTTGAACCTTTAAACCTCCTCTGCATGTATTGTTCCCACAGTTTCCATATTTTCCTACATAATTTGTTCCTACCCTTTTCTAAAGATCCCAATTCCAGTTATTTTATCTCTGTTACTATATTCACCACTTCTAGCAAATTTGGTTTAGACTTTGATCTCCTCTAATCAACAAAGGAATAATGTGAATGATTCGTTGCAACCTTTGGCTGAGACACAAATTTTACTGCGTTGCAATAAAATCATCAGACGAACTGAAATTCATACACCGGACTATGATGCATTAGGTGCCAAACCAAAAGACTCCAGCAATGGGACATCATTTTTTTTTCCAATGTTACCGGTTCCAGTCAAGGTGAAATTAATCAACAAAAGGCAGTGATCCCTCAGCAGAGGGCAAAAGTGGAGAAAGATTTATTTTTAGATTCTGAGTATACAAGTTTGGAATGTTCCTGAATTTGCTTAATAAAGCCTGCTTTCAACTTAAGTGTTGTTGTCAGGCCTTCTTTTCAGTGCTAGCTGGTTTGTTATTTGGTTCTTGCAGTTTGTGAGCACTTGTCCTGATATACCTTTTTAAGTTTGGTATACAATATTTTTTAGTGCTGCAGATTTGCAAGCTGAATAGGAGAGAAGGGGACATAAATAGTTTTACTGAAGTGGCGGAGGCCCAATGAATAGCAAATTTACAGTCGGACAAAGTCCCTGGTTTAAATGCAACCTGTATTGAGAAGGCATAGGCTCAAACATAAATTTTTGATTCACATTTGGTTTAATATAGGCATGTCTTCATTGGCCAATGAAATCTGTGATTAGAGGGTGTAGGCTTAAACGCTGACTCTTGATTGGTTAAGACTCTATATTAACATGGTTGGCTTTTTATGAATGGTGATCTGAAAAAGGATTTTTCCGGAAGTGCTAATCCATTTTATGTGTACGTTTTACAGCTTTAATTATATGGAAATTAAATTTATGTCCATTACTGTCTATATCTCAGTGGTGTTTGTTTTATTTGTATTCTTTGGACTCGTGTACCTAAAGAGACTTTTCCTCAATCAGCTGTTTTATGCTACTTTGCTTTTTTGGCAGATGCCATAATTAAACTCAGCAAGGCCTTACTATGTCTAGGCAATTCAAATTCTGTATCATAGCTAAAAAAAAAACAAAAAAAATGTCCTTAGTTACACCAATTTGCTCACCTGGTATTTCCAAAGATTCCCCTGCATAATGCTCTGTCAAAGTCTGCCAACTCATTACACTCCCAGAAAATAGTTGCCATTTACCTCTTTCTTCCTGATCACACCTCCATTTGCTGTCTACCTGAGGAAAAATTCTGTGGAGTCTACTTGAGGTACAAAAATACCAGTGCAAACACTTCCAAGCAAATATCCTAAATCTTCTAGACTTTGTTGTATATTTCAGACATGTACATATATCTCCTCATTGTTTCTTTGTGAATTGCTTACCCACTTTCTCTTTCCAATTCTTCCTAACCTCCTCTGATTTATTCTTATAGTTATCATGAAATATTTTGTATGCTCTACTAAATATTCCTTTTTTAAAAGTAGTTTCTGTTTTAGATTCTACTAAAAACTCTACCATTGATGATCTTTTGCTTAGGATCCCTCTATTTCTTTCTCTTTACCTATACTCTGATATCAATCCTTGATAGGGAGGCAATCTCTAATCTGCAGTCAAAAATAAATTCTTGGTCTCTTCCCATTCTGTTACCTTTTTTGTACTGGTTTCCTACTGAAGGCTCCAAACTATCTTCAAATGGCAACTGATCAGATGCTTCCTGCTATACTGGTTTCCCTTAATTTGGGGATTCATTATTATGCCATGTTGTGATGTTATCAGAGTAAAATTTTCTACATTAAATCCTTCATTTCACAGGTAATCCATAACTTCACTGTCTATTTCTTTAACTTCTCCATTACTAATCCCCTGTCTATTTCCCCCTTTGCTTTCTTATTTTTTGTAATGTAATATTTATTTATTTATTTATTTCACATTTGTTAACCAGGATAGTCCATTGGACAGAGGTCCATTTTCTTTGAAGGCCCGAGGCGAAAAGCTCCACACATATGAATAACATGTAACAAAAAACTACAAAGTTTACAAAGTATATTTAGATACAAAATGCAGTGAGTCTTAATTAATAATAGTGCATTCATACACAGCAGTCACAATTAGTGAAAACAGAGAAATCTTACAGTAATAGTTTCATTAGTCTAAAGAGATATATAATGACCTCAATCATTGCTGGAGGGAATCATGTGTAAACCAACAAATTCTTAAAGGTTATTGGGGTCAAAACCATAACAATCTATTTTATTATATTGTATGTATTTCTGCAGTAATAGAATATAGACCTATCTGTTCCTCTTGAAGTGTGAGATAGTTAAGGTGGTGTAGGGTCTAACATAGGGGAGGGTCTAGTCTGGTGAAGTGCAAGAGCATAGCCAGTTATTAGTGAGATGCAGTTTTAATGCTTTTTTGAACTGTATAAAGGATGTCATAGTAGTTATGTTATAGGGTAGAGCATTCCATATTGTGGATACATAATTAGAAAAGAGGGCATCACCTGCTGTATTATTTGACTTAGTTATCATAAGAATAAGTTTGTTACTGGAGCGAAGAGCTGTTATTGTTGTGGAAGTGAAGTAGGCTTTGCAATGCAGGTTTTCTTTTCTAGTTGATATAAAATTTTATGGGCCAGAGAGAGTTGGTTGTAATGCAGGAGTTGAGGAAGTTCCAGCCAGTTGAGCAGCTTCAAGGATGAGCAGTGGTGAGATCTAAATGGGGAGTCAGAGGCAAATCCAGCTATTTTGTTATAGCAGGATTCAAGCTTAGCTAGGTCTGCATTTCTAAGGTTGGTGAAAATAGGTGAGGCATAGAAGAGGGTAGAAATAAGGTGAGTGTGAGATATAGTAGCTTTTGTTTCTTGGGTAAGGAATTGTCTATTTCTATAGAGGGTACCTAGTTTTTTGTGAACTTTCATGATGGTCTGGGAAATATGAATATCAAATCTTAGATTGTTATCAATCTCAATGCCCAGGAATTTGGTGTGTTCTGTGGGAGAGAGAGTAGTTTTGTTACTGGACATGATATTAAAGGTAGAAGTTGATGAGGTGGACCTAATGGATTTAAAGAGTAGTAGTTTGGTTTTATCAGGGTTTAGGATAAGTTGGATATTGCATAGCCATGTTTCTACAGAGAGGAAAGATTCCTGAGTTAATGTGTGAAGTTGCTGTAATGAGAAAGCGGCACAAATTAGCGTAGAATCATCAGCGTATCGGATGAAACATGTTTTGGGGGTGGAGAAATGAAGCTTATTGGTACAGAGGGTGAACTGCAGAGGGCCTAAAATAGAATCCTGGGGAACACCAACATTAACTGGGAGAAGGAGGAGAGTTCTTGTTTCCACAAGACTGTTTGCTGACAGACAGTTAAATAGCTCTGGAACCAGGCTATGGCGGGAAGACAGAGTCCTAATTCAGACAGTTCTTTGATAAGAATGTCATGTCTAACCATTTTGAAGGCCTTTGAGCATTCAAGAAAAGTGGCAGAAACAAATTTACCAGCATTTCTGAGAGTTTACTGTATTTGAGAAGGACAGTAAGGCAGTGGTGGTACTATGGAAGTGTCAGAAGCCATGCTGGGTGTTTGATAAGAGCCTGTGTGTGTGCACGTAGTGAATCATTTGGAAGTGTATGCACTTTTCAAGGATTTTTGCTAGAGGGGATAGAGTTGCTGTAGGTCAGTAGTTTGTAAGCTCTATGGAGGTACCTCCTTTATGTAGGGGGATTATGTGAGATATTTTCCATATCTCTGGGATGGTGGCTTCTGAGAGGGATCCATTAATTAGAATGGCTATAGGGTAGGCCACTGCATTGACAGCAATTTTTAACAATTCTCCTGGTAATTTGTCAGCAGCCAGAGTAGTGGGCTTATGTTTTTTGAGGTACTTTTTTATCCTATCTATAGAGACTGACTGGAATTTGAAGGCGCTATTCCTTACAGGAGTAGAGTTGGGTTCAGAGGAAGTGTGTTTGTGTGTTGATTTTTCTGTTGGTTGGCTAGGGTCAGTATTGTTTCAGTAAAGAATTTATTAAACTGAGTGGGAATGCTGTCAGAGTTATTTACTAAGGTGGGAGAGGGGGTACCAGTTTTGCCTGGTAGTAGTAATTTGTTAATGGCTGCCCAAAATTTTTGAGGGGTACTTTGGTGTTTGATTTGAAGATTGGAGTAGTAATTAATTTTTTCAAGTGTTACTAGTTTCTTAGCTTTATTCCTAAGCTCCTGATATTTTTGTTTTGCAGCTGAGGACTTAACAGTTTTCCAGTGATCCCATGCTTTTTCTCTAGCTTTGAGGAGGGCTTTGGTTTCTTTGGTAAGCCATGGAGTGGGATTAGATCTGGTTCTTATGGTTCTAGGAGGGGTGTGAAGATCTAATACATTTAAGAAGGTGTTATTAAAGTAAGTAACTGCCTCATTTAATTCTAGGTATTTCGGTGTGCCCAGTTGCAATGTTTTAGTTCTACTGTGAAATCGATTGGGGTTAAAGTTCTTTTTCTTTCTAATAAAATTATAAACTGTACCCTTGGGATTATGGTTGCATTGTCATAGAAGAAAGGTTGGCAGATGGTTGCTTAGACCATCGGGGAGGCAACCTGCAAGAGAGGGGTGGCTAGGTTTATTAGTTAGAATCCAGTCAAGGATTGATTCTCTGTTAGTTGTCTTGTCAATTCTTGGAGTTTGGATGGCTTGGATAAAGCCATGGAGATTAATATGATTTTTTGGGGTGGAAGAGTTACAGGATATCCAATCTATATTAAAATCATCCAGAATGATGGTTTCATTTTGGAGAGATAAACAGGACCAATGGAGCAGATTTTCTAGAGTGGGTATATTGTTGCCAGGAGGTATATAGCATCCAAATATGTTTATTAGTTTTTTGGAGTTGAGTTGTAGTTGGGTGAACAATATTTTTGCATTGTCAACAGAGGGATATTGTATACTTAGTATTTGCACTGCAGTGGCGGCTCATGATATCAGACTGCAGTACTGCAGCCCCCCCCAGCTGTAAACCACTGTGGTACAGTCCTACAAATCCTCCATTAGACTCCATACAAAGTGAATCCGGACTGCTGCCTTACCAGTCTGGATTCAGGAAGAAGGAAGCAGACTGCTGATTCCCCAGAGGTCTAGGTGGTTCTAACCACAAAGAATGGAAGGGGATTGGACTGCAGAGTCAGCAGTCTTGGAAAGTTCAAAAGAGCTGAAAAAACAGAAACCAGAAGTGTGCATTCTGGTGTTAATGCAGGATTACTGAAGCTGTGGGTTGCAGGAGAAAGCTATGTGGATACTGAAGCTGTGGGTGATTGCAGGAGAAAGCACTATATGGATTACTGCAGGTACAGGATAAAGAAGCTGTGAGAAAGCTATGTGGACTGCAGGTACAGGATGAAGAAGCTGTGAGAAAGCTATGTGGATTACTGCAGGTATGAGGAAGTTGTACAGAATGAAGATATGCATTACTGCAGGTACAATAAAGCTGTACAGAATGAAGAAGGTTTGTAGGTGTGTGTGTGTGTGTGTGTGTGTGTGTGTGTGTGTGTATGCTTATGTAATGTCCCAGTTGGTTTATATTGGTGGCTAGAGAAAACTCAGGATACCTGATGGCGGGCTTGAACCCTGTAGCTTGGGTGCAGGTAACAAAAGCCTGAATTCCCTACGCACCACAATTTGTGAAATGTTTGCAGAGTTTTGCCTCATATTATGTTCTGTTCCTAGTAAAATCTGTGGTTTCTGAGTTTTTAATTCCTTAAATAGTTGATGGTGCAGTAATAGCATTGTTGCCTCACAGTTAGAAGGCACCCCAGCCAAGAATCAAACCAGAGAACCTCTGTGTGGAGTCTGCATGTCCTCCCTGTGTTTGTGTGGGTTTGCTCTGGTGTCCTCCCATGTTACAAAGACGTGTCTGCACTATTTCTCCCTGGGCCTCTGCTGAAAATTGGCTTTTGTTCCAAGTCAGACTTTTCTGGTTAACAAATGTTAAATAAATAAAATTGACAGGCATTTGAATTTCAGACTTCATATTCTTTGGAAAGTAAATAGTAACACAAAACCTTTTATTCTAGCAAATAGTAACACAAAACCTTTTATTCTAGCAATTTTCTAAGTTTATAAGATGAATATTTGAAATTTGTCCCTATTTTTGGGACTATATTCCACCATTATTGGCTTCATCCAGGTTTTCTGTGCTAAGGATGAGTGCTATGGTGAGAACTGAATTCACTGAATATGTTTGAGTGCTGTATTTCCCCATTACTGGCTTTGTCCAGGTATTTTGTGCTAAGAAGTTGACAGCTATGGTGAGAACTGAATTCACTAAATGATAGCTCTATAACTTTCAGTCTTCCTCTCTTTCACAAAACAGTGGATTTGGCATAGTGGTATGTTGCTCTGACAGTTTTGCACAGGGTCCTGAGTTCAAGGCTTGGCAGTGAAATGCATAGTGGTAAAACAGCATTTTATTCTAGCAACTTTCCAAGATTATACAAGCAATGTTTAAAATGTGTCCCTGGCTTTTGGGCTTTTGTCCCTCCCCAATACATTTTGGCTTTTTCCAGATTTCTTGTGCTGCAAAGCTGAGAGATACATCTGAGTGTCGAGTAGATTTTACAAGGAGCTGAGATCTTCAGTGGAAGAGAAGTTTAGTGCTGCTTATGCTGAGACTGCTTTCATTGTTAATAGCACAACAGGTAATGTACTTGCTCTTGATGCAGAAGGCTGTGGGTTCTACTTCCACAGTATGTAGATGCATTGCTGATAGTGTACTGTGTTGTAAATGGGGTGGATGCTGCCGTCTTGAGAATGTCCTCTTTGGCAAAGATACCTAGTAACTATGAACCCATGTGTTATTTGCCACCCATTCCCTATTGCAATATTACTAGCTTATCATTTTTTAATGTAATATAGGCAATTTGTTCCTCAAGGGTAACAGGCACTTTATATTTCATTGTTTCATCTACAAATAAAGTTGTTTGCTAGCAGCAACCCCTTCATTAATTACAGATCCTTTTACTGTGGAATTATTTAGATGACTTTTACTTCTGCAGAGATTGTGCATATTTACTGATACTGGTGGATTGTAGAAGTTTGAGTAGACTTTTATGGTGGAAATGTTCTCAATTGGGCAGTTTTGTAAAACACCCTCTAACAACTGTACTGTATTATACAAGGAATATAATTTAATGCATTCAGGAAGGTGCATCACAGAACACATGTATGTTTTGTGTGCAAGGGGCCTATCATTTGAAAATAGCCCAAAGTTAATCTTTATCTGCCACTAGCCAAATGTATTTTCTTTGAATGTGGGTTTCAATGCTGTTTCAATGAATGTCAGTTTCAAGGGCAGAGCAGTTTTCATCCTAAGTCTGTTTTCATTGTGAGACTGCATTGCTTTGTTTAGCAGATGTCTTAGTGTTTGTGCTGTAAAATGCAAAATAAAACTTTCAAATTAATTCCAAATCATCGTAAAAGTAAAGCAGTATGCACATTAGTGTCTATGGTAAATGGGGTGAAATAGCCAAGTAATGGTTCATTAGAATGGCTGCAGGGGGGAGGCTACATTTGACCATGATTTTGTGAGGGGGGAAGGGTGGCAAACTAAAAGCCCCGGCTGAAATATACCTCTCAAATGGCCAGATATTTGCTTCTTATTTTTGGTTTGTTCCTCATAAAATTAGTGGTTTTCTGGCAAATTATTTAGGAATTAAGCCACTAAATAATGACAGACACTGAGTTTCAGACTTCATAACCTTCAGAAAAATGCACGCTAAAGCAAGGCCTGTTATTCTATCAACTGACTCAGTTTATACAAGAGCAATTTTAGTACTATTTATATGTTACCCCAATATATTTGGCCCTGTCCAGATTTCCTGCATTAACAGTTGAGAGGTGTGTGCAAATAAATTGCTTTACAGAATTAGGCATATCGAAACCTCTCAACTGTCCCCGATTTTGGCTCAAAATGTTGCTCTTCCCCTAATAATCCCTCCGCAAAATGACAATTTTGGAAGAAAATGTGGAGGGTTTACAATTAATAAATAACTGTAATAATCAGAGTTATAGATTACTTTTATTTCAGAAATGCATGTAGATTCTTTTATTTTGTCAGCTGCTCAAGTTATCAGTACTAATATTAAAAATGTGTCCCTTCTTTGACAGGTTCCAAGCTGTATTGTGTGGCTATTTTATATTTTTGCATCACAATTTTGGTCCATTTTTCATAAAATTGTGTTTTTTGGCAAATTAGTGGCAAATCATTAAAGACTGAAGTTAGAAAATAATGACAGACATTTGAGTTTCAGATTTCATACCCTTCAGAAAATTCATACTAATGCAAGACCTACTAATTTATTATCTTTCTAAGTTTATAAGAACAATATTTAAAAACTGTCCATATTTTGGGGCCTCTGTCCCACTTCTTTGTATGGCTTTGTGCAGATTTCTTGCTCTGAGGTTGAGAGGTATGACAAATGTGTCAGAGCCATCACAGTCAGCCAAAGACATTTCAAATTGTGACATACTTGTTGCACCCCACTACCCCATGTAATCACTCTGGATGTGTCCAAGCAAGGCAAGGAGCAGTTATGCAGTGTAAATGTGCAGACTATCCCCCCATCCAAGGTAGACACAAGTTCTACATTGGCTTTTCATCTGTCCTTGATTTTGCAGAATGTTCTGGTTTCTGTCATATTTTATACTGTTGATTTATGCTTATTATTATTCAGAAAGTGCCTGGTACTCTGTGTTTAAGTAACAATGCTTTAATGACCATCAGGTAAGCTTGGCTGAGATTATAACCTTTAATAAGCATACTGTTAAAGAATTGTCAACATTGAAAGCCTTTATGTTGTTGCCATGCAGAGAATACTTACATAACTAGACAACGTATAAGCCTTGAGTACTAAAATGCATATGACAGTATTTGTAATAAAGGGCAGGATTACATTATTTTAAGAAGTTCATTACATTTGTAGGAGACTTGCAGTCATCTTTGCAGGCTTTACCTGTAAACTAAACAGAATGCCAATCTATCATGTGTGGTCCATAACCTGTGCAGTAATCCTGTAAGCAATGTATCTTGAGCTTGTTTCTTGTTTGCTTTTCATTTTTTACTTTGATCATGTTTTCCCCATGAAACAAGTAGATAGTTGTTGTCAAGCAACAGGTCCTTTTTGGATAAGAAACATTTTTACAAATGGAGGTGTCACATAAATTGCTACTTTCAGCATGATACTTGGTACTTTAATAAAGCTGAATATAAATTATAATTAGAACTGCAATGCAAGGAGAAGTGGTTTGAGTTGAGTGCTGCTTGTTTTTCTTATAGTTGATTTTGACTGGCATTCCAGTAATGTATTTAAAAAGTAATTTATTTTTTCATGCCTCACAACCTTTTTGTTTCCATCTAGATATTAAGTAAGACTTCATGCAGCCAATGCATTGAAATATTTTTTCTTTTACGCTTCATTTTGTCTTGATTTGACTCTCTTAATGACAGTTTGGCACCCAGGGCAGCATATTTAATTAAAGTTACAGTTTTTGTGGTTTTGAGCTTAGCCCCTCCCCTTTCTAGTTGGCCACACTCCTTCCCCTTGACCCCACCCATTCAGCTGTCTCCTGCACCCCACTTTGATTTGAAGTCACCAGCCACCACTGTTGCACTGTGAGATGGTTCTTAAATAATATAGCAATGCCACCACCTTTTTTTGTCTTTTCTATCCTTCCTTAGTATATTGTATCCTAGGAGAATAATTTCATTGTCGTTAATATGTGGCTTTAGCCAAGTCTCAGTTATAACCACTATGTCTGGTAGGTATAGAGAAAGACAGGCGTGCAGGTCATGGATTTTGTTGGGGATACTTCTACAGTTTATATTTAGAAACAGTAGGTTAGTAGTTTTCCTAGGAAGTTGATTTAGACTATTGGGGAAAGGGGAATATGCAGGCGGGGTAGGTTTGTAGTAGTTGTTGGTCCAGGGTTGGGATGAATATCCCCAGAATGAGATAATGTAGAGGCAACGTAGATAATGGACTGCAGGAGATTTGTGATTTGTCTGTTGAATTTTAAGAAGGGATGATGATATTTGGGGTGAGGTAGTATTTTAAAGCATGAGTAGTTGGTGGGTGATAGGGTAAGGATATAGGAAGAGATAGAGAAGTAAGATTGAATGTACTTATGATGAGAGGCAGCAGTAACTGCATAATGTGGGGGTTATCTGTAGGTGGGTATGGTAAGAGGCGAGGAGAGAAAGTGTAAGTAGTACAATTATGGAAGAAATATGTACTAGTAACATGTTAATATGATGAGTGGGTTGTAGTCTTTATGCAGGGTAGGGTTTGGGAGTGATAGTTGGTGTATCACTGATAGGAGGAGTAGTAGAGTGGAGTTAATTAAGAAAGGGGCTTAGGAAGAGAGTTGGATGATCTGGGTAGATTTACATGATTGGGTAATGAAGTGGGAGATGTGGTTATGTGTAAAGATAAATGTAGATGTATTGGGGTGGGTGGGAACTTGGGGGTAGGGTAGGGAAATTAAGTGAGCCCGAGCATAACGAGGGTGAATGGACTGGGGCTACACCAGCTGACTGGATGAGTAAAGAGAGGAATGCACAAAAAAACAATCAGTGGAGAAGGTAGGTGTGTAGAGAAGTGTTAGGATAGTTAGAAGATATGGGCAGGGAAGGTAGGGACTGCTTAGGGATGGTAGTAATCTTACTGACTTTTCTATTAAAACTCTTTCACTACTTATAGTTACTATGAGAAAGAGAGGTGAAAGGTAGGTTCTGGTTGGTTACCAACTATAGCGCTAATGGCAGGTAAGAAATACAAGATTTATTTTCAGTGTCAAGGTATAGTTAGAGCCAGTGAGACCTGTGGTTATCTTTTGTGGTAGATGCTTGCTGTTAACGAGTGAGCTGGTGGGGAACCATGAAGTGTGCTGCCGAGCTGGGTATTTCCAGGTTGTTTTCCAGGGACCCCAAGTGTCACGGCCAGATAATGATCTGTAAAGGAAAGATATGGGTTAACTGGAAATTTCCAGAGATACAGTACATGTAGGTTTAATGGGAGAAGGGAGAAGGTAAAGAGAGTGGTAAATACAGGAGATATGGGCAGCAGGTTAATAATCTCACAAGAATCAGTAGATAATACAATAAAATGTGCAGTAGTTAAGACAGAATATATCAGATAGCAATTTACCTTTGCTAATACTTCAACAATAAAATGTCCTACACATTAACTAAGTCAGTTAACAATATCCCTTATGATAATTAGGTCCAGAATTATACTTAGAGTTGAGTGCAGCTGTAAAGAGTAATTAGTACTTTTAGTCAAATTAGTATGTAATAAACCCACAATATAGTCACCGCTTTTGCTAGACTTTAACTACACCTTTCAGTGAGATAGCTGACCACTATACACTATGCATTAGATTGCCTTGGTAGTGGTAATAAGCTTTGAAATGAATACAGTACCATACACCATGGAGCAATATACAATAAATAAGCCCTGGTTATGCTCTTCACATAGGTAGCTGCAGCATATATTGTAAATAAAAGTGTTGAGAACAGCATTTGTATATAGTACTACTAGCCAGTGATTATTTCCTGGACAATATTTGCAGTGGTAGTATTTCTACATTGTACATTTACTACTGCATTAAGTTGCTATTCACAGTATTATAGTCACTATTGTGACAGTGCTGATACTTTCTAATTAGGCCATGGGAAGACTTAAGTGGTATAAGCTTCAGTTTCTAGTCCTGTAGATGAAAATGCTATGATATATGGTCACAGAAGGCAATCACTCTACAGGCTAAGACTTTATTTTGAAGGCGTTAATGTCCACCAATTCATTTAAGTTATATTAGCATCACTCACCAAGAATTTGCTTCATAATGCTCAACAGTTCCAATAAAAATTGTATTAGCAGCAGTCTCTAATAAATGTGGTTACAGAGAGAGACTCAATTAATACACTTTAAATTAAAGTAGCATTAGTCACTACAATCTTTACAGCACACAGAAGAGATATAGTCATTACTGACTGAATATTCCGTTGCAGCACTTATGGTTGTTTGATAGCTTTAATTATAAAAGGGTAGCCAAAAATGTGCTAAACACATACCTCTGACCTCGGTTCACAAATATACAAAATGATACTGTTTGTGTTTTGTTTTTCTGCTGTAGTAAACACCAGAAGCCTTGTAGCAAGGGGTAAACAGATCATAGTGGAGAGATAGAGTGGAAAGAAATGGCACCTTTTCCTGCAGTGAGGATTTGAATGATGCAAAGGATTATGGGAGAGAATACAGAGGAGCCCTAGAAAAGTATTGGAAATGGAGTACTAAGCTATCATGCGGCAGATATAGAGAGTTTATGGCAGAGATGGAGACAGGTTAGAGAGATAGTATTATAAGTACAAAAGCTCAACGCCAGCTGGCTGGATGAGCAAAGAGAGGAATGCACACAAAAAACAATCAGTGGAGAAGGCAGGTGTGTAGAGAAGTATTAGGATAGTTAGAATATATGGGCAGAGAAGGTAGGGAGACCTTAGGGGTGGTAGTAACTATAAGTAGTGAAAGAGTTTTAATAGAAAAGTCAGTAATATTATTACGAGAAAGAGAGGTGTAAGGCAGGTTCTGGTTGGTTACCAACTACAGCACTAATGGTAGGTAAGAAATACAAGATTTATTTGCAGTCTCAAAGTATAGTTAGAGTCAGTGAGACCTGTGGTTATCCTTTGTGGTAGATTCCTGCTGTTAACGAGTGACCTGGTGGGGAACCATGAAGTGTGCTGCCGAGCTGGGTATTTCCAGGCTGCTTTCCAGGGACCCCAAGTGTCACAGCTGGGTAATGACCTCTGATTTCTGTTCACAAATATACAAAATGATACTGTTAGAGTTTTGTTTTTCTGCTGTAGTAAACACTAAAAGCCTTGTATCAGGGGGTAAACAGACCACAGTGGAGAGATAGAGTGGAAAGAAATGGCGCCTTTTCCTGTAGTGAGGATTTGAATATCTGGTTGCCTTTGCCTGTATTTCTCTTCAAATATATTTGGAGTTGCTTCTTTTGTAATGATTATTTTGCCTTTCTCTTTTACATAAATATCGCACCATATCAGATCTCTATATCTTTCCCATGTCCATAACTCTTTATTTATACCTTTCAAAAATCTCTAGGTTTTGTTCTTTATATGTTTGCATGTCCTCTGCTGCTTCTTTTCCAAATGGCAAAAGTTTATTGGTCTATACAAAGTTTGTCATGGATCTGTTGTATTAATGAATACAAATTTTCATTTGAAGCTTTTGAAAGTTTTTCTTGCGCAAGAATTTTTTTCTTCTAATTTCTCTCTTAATCTTTTTGAATATCTTCTAACTGGAAATTCTCAGCTTCTTGCATAATATAAGAATGCACCATTTCTTCCTTGTCCTCATAGTCTACTCTGTCATCATTATGGTTCTTTTTGGCCTGTCAGTTTTTGTGTCTTTTATGTGGACTACTTCTTTCTTCAATGGGGGGCATACTCTCCCTGAGCTTTGCCTAACCCCATTGTAGAATGTTTCTATGTCTTGAGGATTCTACACTATCGTTTTTCCAGTCCTGGGACTAGTGGGCATACTAGGATTGGACACTTTTTTATCCCAGGACTTGTGCACCCAGCTGTCTTTTTCATTTTTAAACCTGCCTCTCTCCATGAAGTATGCTATATAAAATACAGCCTATATATCAGCGTCATCTCAGTGAGATTTTGTCAAAACAAGTTCAACCATGTGAAGGTGCTCACTAAGGCTTGAGGATGAATTCAGTTACAGCCCTAGTACTCTCCTTCCCTTGTTAATTTCATCATCTATCCTTTCGGCCTGCAAGTTTCTATGGATTACTACTTCCTTCCACAATATGGGGGCCATGCAGCTCTTGTTTTAATGTCTCCAAGTATTTTGGGTTTCCTGATACCATGACGGGAATGGACCCCATTCCTAAGTCAAAGTATCACTAAAGTTTGTAAAGTATGTTTTCAATCTTTGATGTTAGCCAAAAGTGCTCTTCGCAGCATATGCCATGTACTCAGAAATTACTCCTTCTGTGAGTCACATGGAATTACATGTATCGGTAGCACATCTAAATGAGATTGTAAATTAATTTTTATGAGACCCATTACTTTTACTACTATTGGAACTGTCTGGGTATATTTATTCCTCATTGCCATTGTTTCTGCCTGCATATCCTGGTATTTTATGACTTTGTGTGTGTGTGTTTCTCTCTCTGTAAGACAGTGTAATCACTGGGTGTAGCAATTTCAGTGATCAATGCTACTTATGTCTTCTTTCCATGGACTACTAGATTTGGTTTTATCATATCTATTTTTTGAACTTTTAGTAAAAAGTGATCCCATGTGATACAAACTTCAGCATTCTCTATAATGCTTTCTGGATCATGTTTCCAATGTTTCTCAGCTACGTTATCTGTCTTTATTTATCATTTAACATTCTTATATAATCTGAAAAAGTTGTGACCACTTGCAGTTGTGCTTTCACTTCCTCACCTGATGAATTATATAGTTTTAAATTATCCACAAAAGAAGATGAGCAGTCAGAAACACCTGGTTCAATGCTTTGGACAGCACCACAGCCATACCAGACGACATGTCTTTCCACAAGTTCAGACCTCAAACTGAGAGTATGCAAGGTAATGCAGGTGGTGTATACATATTCATTAAGGATAGATACACATCCAGATTTACTGAAACAGTATGCTTTCCCAGAGATGCTGCAGGTGCTATTCACTGCTGGAAGGGCACCTAATCAAGCCATCACCAACTACAGGAGCAACTCCATGAATCCAGACCCCCACTGTGCTTATTTGAATGTACCTGTGTCTACCAAGATATATTAGTACACCATGGTTTGGGGTGGCATTAAGTAACCACCAACTGTGTTGCTTAGTCATGCTGAAGCTCACATGCCCAAAGGCTAGTTCACATCCTTAACTACAATGTCCTGGACCAGTGGTGTGACACCCCCACAAGGGGAGCCACTGTAGGGCTTCATGTGTTTCCCAATATGTGTGAATACTGCAGGCCCCCCCTCCCCACTGTAAAGTCCTCCCTGGTGAGAGCTGACCACTGAGACCTAACCCCCCCCCCTTGCAGAACTATACTTCAACAAAGCAATGTATTACCTCCTATTGGATGATTTACATAGCGTGAGTGCACCTTCCCCTTCAGATGAGACAGGCAAGTATGCAAAGCTCTAAACCCACGCATTATGTCAGCAGCAGTACAACTGCATAGACTCAGCTGTACCTGACAGGAGGAACACAAGCTCCTCATGACACAGCAAAACTGCATGGTGGACAACTGCCATTAGCAGGCTGTACAATAAGAGGTGGACATTGCTGAGTGACAGTTGGGGTGAGAGTGCCCCCTAAAATGGAGGCCCAACCTCCTCAGGTAAAACAAGTGCATAGTGTTGTTGTGATATCATGTAGAAACAGTATGTGACAAAATTAGCCTCCCACAAATCAGAACCACAACGCACGTGTAGTTGCATGTGTAACCCCGGAGGACATCATAGGCTGTGTTCTACATGAGATTTAACAAGGATTACTAACACCATTGGGAACTCACTGCAATTATACTGTAACCACTGGCTGCATCCCAGCTGACTAGACAATGGCAACTGTTATCCCCTTGCACAGAGGTGGTGCATCCACTGACCACTGGAACTATAGACCTATTTGCCTGAGTGGCCATATCTGTACGCCTGTGGGACAAATCATCATGGAGCTGATCAGAAAACACATATGTGATCTACAAACAGTTGGCTGTACACAGTATGGATGTCTGAAAGGGAGATCATGGCTGTTAAACATGGCTGCCATGTCTGAGGCAGTTACCAAGGATCGGGTGAGGGGACATCAGGGCATACAACTCCCAGGACTTAACCAAGCCATGTGACTCTATCCCCCACTTGGGCATCATTGACAAAGCACCCAATTAGGCATCCATGGTAATATCATTATAGGGGTCACTAAGTGGCTCAGTGATGGTACACATACTCAAAATAAAGGAATCTACCTCCAATAGCTGATCTGTAAGCAGCTGTGTTCAACAGGGCTCAGCCCTGGGTCCTGTACTGCTTGGTATCCACTTAACCATGATACAAGTGAATACTGAATGTCTGTGGCTCAGTGTTGGCTGATGCCTGCAAACTGTGAGTGGTCATAGACTCTGTGAGTTAAGTCAATATTCTACAAGGGGGTATTGATGAACACATGCCTGATGACATACTAATGGCTGTAAACTCCATGCATATATATATGTTGTATCATTTCCATCAGTGACACCTGTGTACCTGGTAAGTAGCACATCAGTTGTAACATGTAATGTACATACTCAGGGGTGATAGACCTGAGCACATAGGCCTTGCCACACAGATTTACACCTAATGTACCTGAGATCACCATGTCTCCCCAGTTGTAAGACGGGAATCATATGTCCTAACTGAGGAGGGCACAGTCACCCAAAAATGATATACTCATATCCTCCAGTATGCTAATATTTTAATCCAGTGGCCATTTGGTAATGTACCTTTCCATGAACTACTGACAATTGCACACAGCACAATTGTCTCTCACAAGAGAACTTCACGTCTTCAGTATCTGTTCAATGGGGTTCATCTGAAATCCATGGCCATTATAGCCTGTGGCATATAGACTACTCAGAGTTGATCTCTGCCTTGCCTATGAAGCCATGTTTGACCCTGCTTGATTGGAAACGCTGCACATCTGTAGTGGTAACGGTACATGGATTACTCACTCTACGGACATTAACCTGGTATGTGACATTAATAATACATGCTGGTGGGAGACATCTGTCTAGCACACTTACATCTGTAGTGGTAACGGTACATGGATTACTCACTCTACGGACATTAACCTGATATGTGACATTAATAATACATGCTGGTGGGAGACATCTGTCTAGCACACTTACATCTGTAGTGGTAACGGTACATGGATTACTCACTCTACGGACATTAACCTGGTATGTGACATTAATAATACATGCTGGTGGGAGACATCTGTCTAGCACACTTTAACACTCCTTTGTAACAAACTCCTGCCTAATGGCAAACAGAGCACCTCAGTGGACCTCATCAGATGCCATCTTTTTGATTGACTGGCTGACAGTCATTTCACCACAGGGTTTCTGCCTGTGTCCCTCATGAACAGGGGCAATATGTGCTGATCATGTAAATAAGGGTATAAACTTGGGTAAGATTGTGAGGGCTATAGGGCCATTATGCTACTAAAGTTCAAAGATCCTATGATTCCATAAGCTGATGTAAAATGCTCTAACAGCCACACACAGAAACGTGGCTACATTGAGGATAGCACCACTTCTAATTACTGTTTACGGGTCATGGCACAGCACACACACACTGCAAGTGTGGCTGCATGTAGATTACAAGATTTACCTATCTAATAGAACACAGTACAGATCACAGTATGTGATACATGTGCTACACCTCAAGTCTGCTATTACCATCTCTTTCAGACATCTTATACTTGATGACATCAGCAGGCCTAGTTGTGGTCAGGCATTTGGAGGTCCACATCACCTACTACAACCAAATACTAAAACACCCTACCTCTTTCTCAGTTACTGAGGTGATTATATTTTTGTCATACGGAGATACACACCCACACCAAGTGGCCTGGAGTGAGATTCCAAGTGGCCTGGAGTGAGATTAAAACCCCTACCTAACTAGTCTTACACAATATAGTTTGGTATTTATTGCACACACCACAGCGTAAGTTCATAGGTTCATAGGTGTGTACTAGGCTAATGGCCCTGGAGCCTTTACAAGCCTAGTGCATAGAAGTGCTCTGGCATTGTGCCACCCGATGTCTGACATTACAATATCATCTGGTAGTCTTAAGGTCGATAACATCAGCAGGCCTTATGAAGAGGGCAGTTTGGAAACCAGCAGCAACTTACAGGACTAAAAAGTGCAGAACTATTGCAGTTTGATAGTCAATGAGGGATTCTCAGTTGTTTTGCAGTGGGATTCATGAGTGCACGCATGTGTGCACACACACACAAACACCAAGTGGCCTGGAGTCAGATTATAACCCCGACCTAACTAGTCTTACACACTATAGATCACAGTACTTATCACACGTGCTGTGATGAAGGGAGATACTGCCAGCCCAGCTAGCTGGAATTTTGTAAATAATTATATCTCATTTGTGAATATCAACATGATTTATAAAAGATGCTTCTGTTACAATTGCATTATAACTGTATACCATGTGTATATCAAACTAGTTTGTACAGACGTGTGTTGAAAGGGAATTTTGTAAAGTACTTGTACTTAAAATGTATTCACAGTGTGCCCTACTGGAAGAGACAGAAATGTACATGCACTATTGTAACTGTTTAAATGTATATGTTAACAGAGGAAACAGGAAGTTAACTTCAGTCCAGCAAACTTTAGAAAAATAGCTGAAATTTAGGTTACACAATAAAAGATGGTATCTTTGTTTTCAGAGTCTGTGCTGAGAAGCTTTCTGTATTGCCTTTAGGGTAAACTAATTACCAGTCTTGAAAACATGAAGGAATGCAATTGTTTTATGACTTCCAGCATCTGCCAAAGATCCAAAGATCTGAGGTCTATGTATTTTCACAGGTAGATGCTAAATACTAAATACTGCCAGCTTCCTGCAGTGGGGGTTTTGCCTGGGAGCTAGAGTCAGATGACAAGAAGTGATGCCATTCTGTAAGCTATCTCAGTAGTAATATTTGAGATATTAATTTGAGAAGTCTCTTAGTGCAGACTGCATTCTGTCTTGGACCTGACAACAACTAGAGAATCAATTCACCACATCTGCCTTGCTATGTTAGTAAGTTCTTAGGTTATAGTATAATTCGCTTAGATTCAGTCAGGAATATAGTGAAGCTTAGTTTAGATATTTTCTTTATTTATTTGAGGCTCTCCTTCAATGTTGTTTTAAACATTTCCTGTGGTTTTGAACTCTTGATGTCACTATGAAGGTGACACTGTTTGGGCCACTCCTAATAGCCTTGCTCTTGGTCAAACTACCATTTGTGTTAATATTAATAACACATAGTAAGATTGGACACCCTTTGTTAAGGGCACTAAAGTAGCTGCTAAGGAGTGACTGGTGTCAGTAATAACTACCTTATAGTCTGGGCAGAAGGGGGCATAGCTAGTAAACCTGTGTCATCCTTTCCCAGGTGTGTATGTGTATAAATCAAACCTCAAAGAGTGTGTGTGTCACCTACTTGGGCAGGGGCACAGAGCACTGGTTGGACAGAGAGGGTGTTGGAGGTCTTGGCTTGGTCACACAGCTGAGATCTCAACTCTATAGCTGTGCCAGTGGAGAGTCTTACTGGGGATCTGGAGAAAGAGGAGAAACCAGCCCTGGACTGACTGTGGTCTCTGCATCAAGTTCAATTCCCTTAAGAGCACACAAAGAGCTGTATCTGGAAATACTGTGTGTGTGTGTGTGTGTGTGTGTGTGTGTGTGTGTGTGTGTGTGTGTGTGTGTGTGTGTGTGTGTGTGTGTGTGTGCACTTGTCATCCTCTCAGTGAATATCCCCACTATTGCCAGTGGTGAGGATTGAGGTTCCTCGATTACTGGTTGGCAGTGGTGGGTCATCACGTGCGCCATGGCTTATGTCTGTTTTAGACATGACTGCAGGCAAACTACTTGTGGATTACACAAACTAGGCTTGTGTTGAACAGTATCTGTATGTTGCACAGTGAAATTGCTTCATACTGTTATCTGCATCTAGTAGCCTAGCAATCAGTTAACTGTTATTTATCCTGGCTATGTGGCTACAGCTACCAGTTTGGCCAAATGTGGCTGTTTACATTTGGATGGGCAAGCCTGTGGGCAAGAACAATTTGCCCTGTCCATGCGTGCATAGACAACATTATACATTACACCACTTGCACACCTGTTGCTGTAAGTGTGGTGACAACCAGCAGGCACAGGGGTCTGTAGGTAAGTGCATAATATACTGCTGAGCCCTTACTTCGGATCCTTTGAACAACATTATAGATGTGTGATAGTGCAGCTTTACTCACTATTATCAGGGTATGTAGGACAATACAGACATCCACACACATATGTATGTATATAACAGGGATGTATATAGAATTGTAGCTGTGTATATGTGTACAATATATGTATGTGTTATGTAGATATATGGGGAGAGACTTGAGATTTATGTTTTATATATATAAGTATATATAGGTTATATCTATTTGTACCTACATAGAGATAGATATACTATCTATGGGAGAGAAACAGAGTGACAGACAGATATGTATACATAAATGTATGCATGTATGTATAGACATATCTATACATAACTGGTCATTCTGAGCAAGAGGCAACAGAATTGTGCTCTGTTTAACAAAGTGTATGAGCAGGCCCAGTGGGATGGCCAGTACTTATAAACTGACTCCAGCCCACACCTACCTGTAATCCAGTCCAGGATTTTGTGTGTTACAGACAATGACATCTGTCCCTGTTTATGTAGTACTGCACTTCACTCAAGTTTTCCATGGCATTCTTCAGCTGTCTCACATAATTAATATGTGACAGATGTTAATAATGTTACACCACACACAGACTGACAGTCTGTAAAAAACAACATAATAATACCTCACATCCAAAAGATGTGGATTCTTCTAGATTAGAATGATCAACGCCATCACCCATGCTAACTTCCCTAGTCCACTGAGCCACACAAGCTGCCAGACAGACAGTAGTCATTCATCACACAATCAACAGTATAAATATGTATGTTGTTATTCCTGCATTGTGAAACATTCAATGTATGCTCAATTTCTATGTTAATGCCCTGAGATTGTGTGGACTGCTGATGTAACATTGATGAGTTAGTGTTAAAGCAGTTATATGGGAACACTGCTGTGTTGTGAGTGGGGGAACAACACCGCATGTTCCACTGGGATACACAGTAGTCCAAATATCATGTAACCCCACTGTGTAGCATCTCCCTTGACTGATGTGGTGAATATTCCATGCATGAGGCCTAGTGAATATTAAAGGACACATGATAGTGGACTGGTATCTGTAGTCCCATGTAGATGGTACTTCTGTCTAAATAGCCAACTATATTTACTTGCATAAATGTAGCAGATCCATACATACAATACCATATCCTACCAATCCTCACAAGTAAGGTATAGGTTGGAGACTTACCTTGCAAATGCAGCAGTTGACAGAACTGTAGTTCAGGGCTGACTGTCTGATGCAAGCAGCACACAGCCAGTACATGGATAGATACAGGTTGTGTGGGTTGTCTGGCACCAATTTTAATATATGTCTGTGAGTAGGAGTAAGGTGTCAGTCCCTAGGTCTCTAAGATGTCAGTGAATGTGCTATGTGTTGTCTCTTAGCCAAAGCCAGGGCATACTGAGCACACCTACATGGTTCCTCCTCTGAGTCGTCCTGTGATTGTGGCTGTGTTGACCTAGGCACTGATGGTGGGCTATTTTTCTCTTCCCTTGCTGATCCTGGTGCAGCTGTTTATGTAGGATCAGATTGTGTAGCATAGCACATACTGTGAAAATATGGGCACATGTGGCTGGAGGCTACCGCAGGGCTCCACCAGAAATATCTAGGCATCAGAACCATGACATCAGAAGCCCAACACACATGCTCGATGATGTTTCTAGTGTGTGTGCATGCCTCACTATGGCATTCCTCCATGGGTGTGTGTGTGCATTTCTGATGGGTGTCATCATCCATGGTTCCAGAACATAGCCAGCATCTTCCAGTAAATGGCTGCATGGGGTGTCCCCCCTAGCAAACATCTGGTACAGCTGTGATTCTTGCCAGCACACACATTCAGGATAATCCCGTGGGCATTGCACACAACTTGGCAGTCGCTAGAGTGGTTGCTGTAGTGCTTGCGGTTGATGTAGATTCTACCCTCCTCACTGGGTGGTGCCTTGATGTGTACATGAGTGCAGTCTATGGCACCCAGTACTTCAGGGTAGTGTGCTACATGGTACAAGTGTTGCATATTCCTGGCCCTCGGCTCAACAGTGAGGGGAAAAGATACATGCTCACTGGCATGTGGCAGCATGGCATCCAGGAACTGGTGGAGTATCCTGGATGTAGATGTCTGTGAGACCTCCATCATGCAGCTGGTCTTTGGAAAGTACCTTTATTTAGTATCTTAAGGGCCACACAACTTTGTTTCCATTGGGATGGGTTTCCCCTCTGTTGGCTCTGGGTCTGAGTTGAGGGTGGCAGAGCTCAGTGAGTTCTTGTAGAATGTTCCTGTCCACCCTGTAGTGCCCTACAATCCCCAGCTCATGTAGCTCCTGGAAGGTTACCCTGAGCCTGAACACTCTTCTCCTTCTCAGTCTAGGCCTATTTTCAGCAGCAGCAGCAGCTGCATTGACCTCAGTATCTAGCACATACAGATGTAGTAGACCTGCAGCAGTCCCTAGCATTATCTCAGTTAAAATTCCCAAGTCTGTACTCCAATGGTCCAGAGTACTGGAGGAAAATCAGAATGTAGAGTGTATGCAGACTTTATATAGCTCTGCTGTAGGTGCAGAATGTGTGATTAGCTAACTGTGATGCATTCCACCTGCCTACAACATAATTAACATCATTTAATGGCCCTATTTCAGTGTGCAACACTGTGTACAGCTCCGTGCCACACAGCATAGCTTATACAATGTCAAAATTTCTAATTGAATACATCCAATTTTAAGAACACGTTCAGCCTGGCAGCACACTGGGCAAACACCCGCACCGAGGATACACCTCCCTGATGTCATCCACATCCTGTGTAAACATCAACATGGTGTAAGACCCTACACAAAGAGGATATGTGGGCATGATTACTCCTTTTTGCTGTTCATTAACCCCACCTCATTTGCATACATATCCTGCTGATGGCCTGGAAACTACACACTTCATAGCCCTGTCACCTTAGCAACAGCAGCAGCAATGCACCATTGTAGGGACCTCATGCAAGGTCCTATAATACATTTTTGTCACATAATATAAAATTCTTTTTTTTCAATTTTTTTTTTATTTTTCTATTAAGCATGTTTGCACATTGTGGAGCGTAGTGCAAACATGACAAGATTATTAATTTAACTTAATCCCTTTAATCTTTCTGACATAGAGAATAATAGTTTTGCTCATATGTGTATGTGGTATTACATTTTCAGGGGATTTATGTCCACATTTCTACAGTTTTACACCACCTTTTGTCTGTCTAGACCCCTGTACCCATAATTTTTCCATGTACACTATAGACACTGAATCAGGGTCTGAACAGATGCCTTTCTACTTGTTGGATCTCACTACCTGGCTCATTTGCATGAGATTCACCTGCTTATGAGGCAATTTGCATGCCACGGAATTTTCTGTTTTATTACATGCATGACACTAAGCAGCGCTACGTATGTTCGTGTCTGTGTAAGCACTGTGATATGTTCTTGTCTGTGTAAGCACTGTGTTATGTTCGTGTCTGTGTAAGCACTGTGATACGTTCGTGTCTGTGTAAGCACTGTGATATGTTCCTGTCTGTGTAAGCACTGTGGCTCGATACCTACATGAAAAAAATGTGTAGGCTTTATTAACGCCCCCCCCCCCCCCATTATCAAATGGTCTCTTGTCTACTTTCAATGAAAGTTACTTTTGAAATGCCTGCATTATGTTAGCTGGTTTATACAACACTACAGAAACTGTTAAACTATGCTTTCTGCCTTCACTTACACTTGACTGGCCTCATTGGTTTATAGTAATCCTGGATGCATTAATTTTTGGTAGTATGTAACACATCTACAATCATTTTATGTCCCAGATTAACACTTAACTGGAAACAAATCTTATCAATTATGAGAGAGGTGAATTGGGAAGTACATTTTTTATTATAGATAATTTGAAACACTATAAATCTAATACTTCACACTGTTTGGTAAGTATCTAAAGCTCTACTTAGGTGTCAGGTTTGCTAATTTACATGCACTAAGTAACCAATATAATGCTGGTTATATACATGTACGTGTGTGTGTGTGTGTGTGTGTGTGTGTGTGTGTGTGTGTGTGTGTGTGTGTGTGTGTGTGTGTGTGTGTGTGTGTGCGCATGTGTGTGTGTGTGTGTGTGTGTGTGTGTGTGTGTGTGTGTGTGTGTGTGTGTGTGTGTAAGTACATTCTAATTGCCTCATTCTGTCACTAGGTAGTGCTATCAGTCTTGTCACTTTGGGTTGCACATCACTTTATTTTGTGTTGATTCATCATCATCATCATCATCATCACCCCCCTTTTCCCCACTGTTTCTACAAGGGGTCAGGGTGCTGTATCAACTGTCACCATCATTCTTGATTCAGTGCCACCCTCCTACCTTCTTCAATGGTCATGCCTAACTGTTGCAAGTCTTCTGTCACATAACCCGGCTGTCTCTTTGCTTGGTGACATTGTTTCTTCTTGCTTCCTTCCTGTCCCAAATCTTGTTCGCCAGATTGCCCTGTGCTTTCCTCCACATGTGCCCAGTCCACTGTTATCTGTTCTCTTTGACCTATTTTGCAATTGGAGTTACTCTGGCTTCTGCTCTGATGTCCTCATTTCTTTGTCTGCTCCACAGTGTGCATCTGACCACCCATCTCTGGCAATTCATTGCCATCAACTCTGGTTTCCTCAGCTATTCTGTCTTCATTGCCCAGGTTTCTATACCATACAGTATTACAGCTCACACCACTGTTTTGTATGCCTTACTTTTCAGCTTCTTTGGCACTCTTCTGTCATACACAACCCCTGACACTCTGTACCATTTAGCTACAGCCCTTCGGACACCAGTTTTCACACATAAACATACATATATATGTCTAATCTGTTAATACAAATGAATGCATTTCTATAAAATGAGTTCCCCTACTGACATTCTACCTTACTTGTCCATGTATCAGTTCATTTTCGCTCCAGATTGAAATGTCTGCACTTGTAATGATTACTACTGAAAGACCGAAAAAATATTGAAAATCCAGGAGGAGAGTGAATCTCAAACATCACTCTTCTCCTTTAAACTTTTTTTTTGCCAAGGGCAAGACCCCTGCACCCCCATATATGGTAGGGGCAAGCTCCCCACATCCTTAAACTTTTATATACTAACTCAGAGATTGCCATACCTCAGAGAAAAGGGAATGTTCCAAGAACTGACCATCTCACGCATCCCTAAACTTTTATATACTAACTCTGAGATTGCCATACCTCAGAGAAAATGGAGTGTTCCAAGAATTGACCATCTCACGCATCCCTAAACTTTTATATACTAACTCAGAGATTGCCATACCTCAGAGAAAAGGGAATGTTCCAAGAACTGACCATCTCACGCATCCCTAAACTTTTATATACTAACTCTGAGATTGCCATACCTCAGAGAAAAGGGAGTGTTCCAAGAACTGACCATCTCACGCATCCCTAAACTTTTATATACTAACTCAGAGATCACCATAACTCAGAGAAAAGGGAATATTCATAGGTTCATAGATTAGTACTAAGCTTACTGCCCTTGCGAGCCATTTTAAGCCTAGCCAATTATCCCTTGTGAGACTCAAACCCTGCATCATGTGTTTGTAAGGCAAACACACTAACCATTAGGCCACCCTCCCAACCATCTCACACATCCCTAAACATTTATATACTAACTCTGAGATTGCCATACCTCAGAGAAAAGGGGATGTTCCAAGAACTGACCATCTCACGCATCCCTAAACTTTTATATACTAACTCAGAGATCACCATAACTCAGAGAAAAGGGAATATTCCAAGAACTGACCATCTCACACATCCCTAAACATTTATATACTAACTCTGAGATTGCCATACCTCAGAGAAAAGGGAATGTTCCAAGAACTGACCATCTCGCATCCCTAAACTTTTATATACTAACTCAGAGATCACCATAACTCAGAGAAAAGGGAATATTCCAAGAACTGACCATCTCACACATCCTTAAACTTTTATATACTAGCTCTGAGATTGTCATACCTCAGAGAAAAGGGAATATTCCAAGAACTGACCATTTCAGACTTGGTAAATGAAAGTCTGATTTTTAGCCATTCAGTCTCCTTGTTTTGGGACTTGTTCTGGTGGGTCCAGCCATTTCAAATGGCTGGTATTATTTTTCCTTTGATATAAACCTTGTTATACATTTGTCTTCCTTAGTTTAACTGCACTTTCTCATATATGCAAATCCTTCCTTTTCTCACCGTAACCTCACCTGAATCTTTTTTGTTTAGCAATGCTAATCTTTATATTTCTGTTTAACTATGCTATGAATAAAATAGGCAAATCATTTATAAATGTGTATATATGTTTTGCATGTTAACTGATAACTTATTTACTTACAAGGTAACAGCCAGCATTTCTTGGTGCGCATACAGGAAAACATATGCATATATATTTCAAGACATGGTAGAACTGAGGTTGACACATTTATTTTATATTCTAGGTATGGATATACACCTATGATATATATATTCTTTTTGTGTGACTATGAGTTTGTAAAATATATTATATGTACAGTACATATATGCATGTAAGTGTGTGTATTAGACACACACACACACACACACACACACACACACACACACACACACACACACACACACACACACACACACACACACACATTACTGTCATATTTAGGTACATACATATTCAGCCTGTGCATCTGTGTTTGCAATTTTAACTCTCCCTTTTTTGGAGGGGACATCAAGGGGGAACATCAATTACTACAAAGGCAGAGAGCATGAAGACATTCAAGGCACATCCTGGGGAAAACCAGTTACCCATTATAGTGGCTCTTACAAAATATCCTGAATGTTGATAGAAATAGGGCAAACTTGTTGGAAAATAGATAAAATAGGTTGTTATAAAAAGTGATGACAGAAGTTTTATTTGCAAAACACCTCCAGTTAATGTGCTGGGTGTGGAGAAGTATGACAACAGGTTAGCTCCTTTGTTATTTGAATGGTGCAGGGCAGGAAGGATGAATATAAAGCAAAGGCAATACAGCTTGCCTGTGAATATGCATGAACTTTCACAGTCAATGCATACTAATGACAACAGCATGAAAGTGCTAACTGCCTGAAGGGTGTTTTACATAATTAAATGTAACAGTAAATATGGATATGACGTCCCTCCTCTGGACCAGTGATCAAAGAGCCTCGATCCTCACCATTGACACCAGTGAGGAACATTCACTGTGGGGAAAATAGACACACATAGTATTTTCAGATGCAGCTCTCTGCACCAAGTACAACTTCCCTTAACAGCACACAGGGAATGCACACTCCAGTCCTGGGGCTGGGCCTTCTCTCCAGGCCCCACATAAGACTCCTCACTGACCACTATAAAGTTGAGTCCTTAGCTGGGTGTTCCAAGCCAAGTCCTCCAACACCCTCTCAGCGAAATCAGTGCTTTCAGTGCCCCTGTTCAAAGTAGCTGTCACACACACACTGTCTTTGAGATTTGGATTTTCACACACACAAACCTGGAAAAGGCTGGCACAGAGTACCTGCGCTGAGCCCTTCTCCCAGATGATAAGGTAAATTAACTACCACCAGAACACCCAAAGCCAGCTACTTTAAGGCTCTTACAAGAGTACCTGATTACACCTATACAAATGGTAGTGTTTAACCAAGCAGCAAGACTTTCAGGAAGATAGAGTCACAGTGCCACTAAATAAATGCAAGTGTCCTCAAAGTTTAAATATTTTCTCACTGTATTTTCCTAACTGACTGAAGAATTAGTGTTCCCTAGTTACTTACTAAAGCAAGGCAAGATGAAAGTGGATGAGTGTCTTGTCAGGTCTCAAAACAGAGTATACTTATCACATCTTTCACTAGTATTCAAATACAATTTCAGTACTGACTACAGAATTACATCACATCTGGTCGCCTGACGCTGTGGATCACATACTACCCTGTCACTAGAAACTGGGCCAGGATCTGGCACTGATGTGTTGCAATACACACATAGGGCTTTAGCTAAGGTTTATTACAGCATCTGGGAACTATAAGACAGTTAGTTTCTGCAGGAAGGGTGGAAGTGTTCTAACAAGTCCTTGTCTGGCTGCATTCAGACCTGTGAGATAAAATCTTTATGGCCTAAACCAAGTAATTTAATTTCAGGCTATTTTTCTTAAGGTTAGCTAGGCGGAGCTTAACTCCTTCCCTTCCAGTATCCCCTGTTACAATATACACATTCCATCAGTTACAGCAATACACTCTGACATGCATGTATATTTCTTTTCTGTCCAGCAGGGCCCCCTGTTGATTCATTTTTTTACCACAAGCGACTTTACAAATACATGTTTAACACAAGCATCTCTACAAATCAGTTTGATATTTAAATGACATATTTAAATTCATTATAAAACTCCAGGTAACTATGCTGGCATATGTCACACAAGCACTGCCCTACTCTCCCTGGCACAGCTGCCACTACCACACATCATCACAATGGAGACTCACTGTTATGTATTAATCAAAACAGCCTTAGCTAGTCATGTCCACATGAAAAAATACACAAATAAATGAATAATGCCAAATTCAGACAGTGGTAACAGTCATGATTATACAGAAGAGGCTGGAATCACGCAATAGTGGCGGCAACAAACAAGAAATAAAACAAATAAAAAGCAGTGTATAATGACAGGAATAGTAGATGACAATTGGGTATATCAGGTGTAAGAGACTGTGTACTACTACTAAACCTGCTTATAAAGAAGGAGCTATGACATTCCCAAACCACTGGCACAGGCACTGGGCATGCATCTCCCATGTCTGAAATCCCCTCACAAGTATGTGCCATGTGAAAGTTGATATGGATTCCATGTCTGCCTGAGGTCAGTTTCGAACTGTTATCTTAAAGGTATGGTATATATATATATATATATATATATATATATATATATATATATATATATATAAATATATATGAACATATAATTAACTATATTAATAGATGTATTTATATAGACACAAACACAGAGACTTGTTTCAACACACACTCATATATATAGTATATATGAATAGATATGTAGGCATATAAATGTGTGTGTGTGTGTGTGTGTGTGTGTGTGTGTGTGTGTGTGTGTGTAGGTGCATATCTGTATCTATACCTATATTTATATATATATATATATATATATATATATATATATATATATATATGAGAGAGAGATACTCGGGACTGTCAGTTTGATCTCTATGAAGTTTTAATGGTAATAGAAATTAAAACTGCACCATGTAACAGCTGTCAGATGTGGGCTCAGCCAGTCACTGGGTATTAGAAAATGCTATAATGATGTCACAAACCAACACAGTGACATTTCAGTTATTTATTGGGTAATAGGTAAAAAGGGTGGGGCAACAGAAGGACGTGGAAAGGAAAGGCAAGGATCACTGTTGCAGCAAGATACAGCACTGATGCTAGCTATTAAAAAATCAACATAGAATAACTTGAAAGGAAATAAACACTCTACTAATGCTTTTCACAGAGGCAGTGATGGTAGCATGTGAAATATCTGAAAGATACATTTTTTCAGAGTAAATGGTACATGGGCAAATAAAATGCCTGTCAGGTGCCAGGATCCGCTACATAACCCACACACTCAGGTCACTCCGCAACAAGTACAAATATGACTCTGTCATTGTCCATGTTGGTGTGAACAACCTGAGACGTACCTCCCTGGACTACATGAAAAAAGACATGGAAGAGCTCTCCAATCTTGTAGCCCAGGCAGATATGACCCTAGCCCTGAGTAGCATTCTGCCATCACCCAGAGTGATACCGCAGTACAAGGACAAAATGATTGAGTTCAACAATTGGCTAAGCTTCTGGTGTCATTCTAAAGGGATCCAGTATCTGTCTGTCTGGGATGACATGGTCGACAGACCATGATGCTTTGCCAGAGATGCCTGCACCTGTCACCCCTGGGATTCCGGATACTGGCTAAGGTTATTGCCGCCCCTATAGTGCCTTTTTTAGGCAAGGTTCAAATGACAAATTCACCACCGTAACAGGAACAGGCAAGCAAAAACTGAGGGTGATGCTACTCAATGCTAAAAGTCTAAATCTCAAAATGCACTCACTTGAGGCACTCCTTAAAATGGAGAACATCGATATCTGTGCAGTGACTGAGACCTGGTTCAAGGCTCCAGAAAACACCCCTGCACTATCAGGCTATAACTCATACCACACTTTTCGGACATGTAACCTGGACTGGAACACCAAAGGTGGAGGTGTGTCCATACGCATTAAGGATATCCACACCTCCAGGCTAGTTGGGAGGGTGGCCTAATGGTTAAGGTGTTTGCCTTACAAACACAAGGTGCACGGTTTGAGTCTCACAAGGGATAATTGGCTAAGCTTAAAATGGCTCGCAAGGGCAGTTAGCTTAGTACCAATCTATGAACCTATGAACCTATAATGCATCCAAGGTTATCCAAGTGCAATTAACTCTGGGCAAAACTGCAATCCAAATTGTAGCTTGCTAGAGATCCTCCACCATGCCCCAGGATTCCCACTCCTCTTTTCGTGATGTACTGGAAAATATTAGGGTTCAATCAAACACCCTAATAATGGGTGATTTCAACTACCCCACCATTAACTGGGAAAACTACTCATGTACCAACTCCTTTGCTCAACGCTTTCTGGAATTCATAAACTCCAATGCCCTGAATCAACTTATCCACACCCCCACCAGGGGCAACAATATCCTAGATCTAGTCATTACCAACATGAGTGACCGGTGTTCCACACCTGAAGTCAGCACCTCATTAGTCGGATCCAACCATAAGCTAATCACCCTAGATATCCACATCTTGCCACCCCCCCCACCCCCATTAAGGAAACCACAGTAAAACATTTTTGCAAAGCCAACTTCATGCTTCTTAAGACTGAAGTGGTAAACTTCATGACACCCATGCAGATGGACAATACAGTTAAGACTACTGAATCCTACACAATTGCACTTTATAAGCACTTACACGAGTGCATGGATCGTGCTATCCCAAACAGAGCCAATATGCTATCCTCCAAAAAAAGAAAGCCAATCTGGTGATCCCCTGCCATAAACAAACTGTACAACAGAAGGAAGAAACCGTTGCAAAAGAGAGTAAAATCCCATGAGTGGAGGAGCCCCCTGGTCAGCCTCAGTAAGAAGCTGAGATCCCTGATAAAATCCTCCAAAGCTAGTTACGAAAACAAAATCGCCACTAATTCTAAAGACAACCACAAAGCATTCTATAGCTATGTCAAGAATCTCAATGGCAACACTCAGAATGGCACTAAATATACAGACCCAATTGATACTGCCAACATCCTGGCAGATAGGGTCAGTGCTAACTTTACCCCCCTGTCACCCCCTAAAGGGCCCATATCTATACCAGAAAAATGCAAAGTTCCTGTAATCACGGCTGCACAGGTAAAAACTACACTGTCCAAAGCCACGAACACAGCATCCATGGGACCAGACAACATCCCAGGCTGCGTTCTACACGAACTACAGAATGAACTGGCACCCCACCTAAGTACCATGTTCAATCTTAGCCTCACCTCAGGCTTTGTGCCTGCTGAATGGCACACAGAGATGGTTATCCCATTCCACAAGGGGGGAGCCACCACAGACCCAGGGATCTACCGCCCCATTAGTCTGATGAGCCTGGTCTGCAAAGCCATGGAACGTATCATCATGGAACTTATAAACAAAGACATTGGTAATCTCCAAACTCTGGACCCCACCCAGTTCAGGTTTGTAAAAGGCAGATCATGTCTCCTAAACCTGATAGACTTCTTTGAAGCAGTCACCAAAGCCGTAGACAAGGGTAAGGTGGTTCACACAGCCTATCTAGATCTTGCCAAGGCTTTTGACACCATCTCGCACTCTGGAATTATAGATAAACTCATTAAATTAGGTATAAATCCCTATGTCACAAGATCGTTGCCAACTGGCTCACTGACAGAACCCACACTGTGAAAGTAGCGGACTCCAAATCTGACTTCAGACCAGTGACAAGTGGAGTACTGCAGGGTTCAGTCCTGGGTCCTCACCTGTTTGGTATC
Organism: Protopterus annectens; assembly: GCF_019279795.1. NCBI lineage: Eukaryota > Metazoa > Chordata > Ceratodontiformes > Protopteridae > Protopterus > Protopterus annectens. The sequence continues at coordinate 1,833,222,381 of NC_056732.1, read as the reverse complement.
TACTTCTCTGAAGTACAGGCTAACATAGAAGATCTTTGGCTAATGAAGTTCGCAGATGACTGCAAACTAGGAGCCATAATTGAAACTTCTAATGATGTGGACATCCTACAAAAGGGCCTCACTGAGAGAGATGCCTGGTGTCAAAGCCATGGCCTCAAGCTCAATGCCAAAAAGTGCATTGTCATCCCCTTTGGTAAAAACTCTGTACCCATGAACTACAACACAGGCGGTAGTATACTTAACACTGAAAGTGTGATAAGAGACCTTGGGACACAGGTGGACAGTAGTCTCTCCTTTGATAATCACATTGCCACAGTTGCCACAGTAGTCAGGAAATCCTTCTATGTGGCACACCTCATCACAAAAGTTTCTCATTCAGAAAAAAAGAGGTCATTGTTCCCCTCTACTCATCACTCATTAGACCCATTACAAAGTACAATGCCCCTTTTGGTATGTACCTCACAAGACATCTACAACAACTGGAAAGGCCACAGAAATACCTCACAGAGGATTACCAGCCTCAAACAGATGCCCTACACAGACCATCTCAAAAAACTCCAGCTTTACTCAATCGCATATCACCTACTCAGAGGTGATCTCTGCCTAACATACAAAGCTATGTCAAACCCAGAGCTGTTGGACATGCTCCACTTAAAGAAATCCCAATCCCTCCGAGCTACACGCTCTAGGGACCTAAACCTTGTCACCACAATAAACAGAACATGCCGAAGGGATAGATTCCAGTCCCAGAGACTTCCCATACTCTGGAATAAACTTCCTATCTATATCAAACAAAGCTCCTCATTAGCACTCTTCAAGATAAATCTTGATGATTGGATGGGAAATAGGAAATTCACCCTGGGGATCACGACAGTGGCACAGAAAAATAATTTTCTTGGGTGGCAAAAGCCAGGGTACCTTTTTGGCTGGGCTTGTATAGGCCCTAGAGCCAATAGCCTAGCACCTACCTATGAACCTATGAATGAAAAAACATGCTGAAGAAACAGCTCTACAAAGTAGTTAAATTCAGCACATGCAATATGAGAAGCACCTGGCTGTATCCAGAAGTGAGCACTAAATTCATTCCAAAACACAAGGGAAGGAAAACTCTTGAGCCTTGAATCATAGGATTTCTATAGAGCTAATAGCAGTGAGGTCATACAATGATTAGAAAACCTAAGTAATGGTTCAAAGGAGGATAAAACTCATAAAATCAGACTAGTATTGTGCTTTCCACAGTTAGCAGAACAAAGGAGCAGTCAGGACATAAAATCAGAGACAGTGTAGCTTTCTTCATAAAATAAAATGTCACACGCTAACCTACTGAATGGTGTTGTGAGCACAGCTGAAAAAGTAGATGAACTCTGGCTACAGTGCTGAAACTTCCTGTAGGAAGCCCTCCCCAGCCAAAGCATCCACAATCCTGGTACATGCTCAGTCAGCCACTCTACTGAAGAAAAACATTACAAAATGTAAACAAAAAATAGTGGGATTATCTCTTTAATATACATTTTCTTGCATGTTTTGATATTTTATACATTTATCTCTTTCAGTTTTGGGGATACTCGAGCACCTGCTTATGGCGGTCAGATTTTGGTGTGTACCCTGATGTACTGCCCTTTGCTCTCAACTTACATCATAATGTGATCAGTTTTTAGCAACCATAGTGCTTAGCTAGGTTAGTTTCATCACCAGATTATGACTGATTGTATTGTTTTAACTGCTGGTAGCTGTGGAATGTAGCAAGTGAAATGGGTGCTTCTCCAATACTCTACACCTAAGCAGGTCTAATATCAAATATGGTGGCAATTATGGAGAATCTTTTGGAGTATGTAAAAACAATCAAGGTTACATTAACCACCCTCACAAAGATGCTCCAGCAGTCAGCAATGGATAGAATGAGAAGTTATGTACCTACCATAACGTTCCATGTTAGTTGTCTTCTCGCCTTCTTTCTTGCTGGATGGGTTCGGAGCCGATTCTCGGCTCTGACTCAGCCTATACTAAAGCTCGAGAGCTATTTTTACCAGCTCGAGGCTACCCTGTATCCCACAATGCTAGGCGCTAACTACCCAGATCTCATTTGATAGATAACACCATAGCAGTTCTGATCCCAGAACAAAGGAGAAAGAGGAATACCTATATAAATAACATACCCAGAAAAGGCAACCATGGGAGTCCAAGCTGGGATGAAAGAAGGCCCAGAAGGATCTTTTCGCTCTGTCCAGGCTAGGGGGTTGGAGGGTGGGATGCAAGAAAGAAGGTGAGAAAAAGACAACAAACATGGAACGTTATGGTAGGTACATAACTTCTCAATGTTAAGTTGTCAATCTCGCCTTCATTCTTGCTGGATGGGACCACATCCCTAGCACCTCAGCCCTGGGTGGCTCATCTGAACAGACTCTTGAGGATGGTGGAACCAAAGTTAGCTCGGCTTCTGGAGGCCATGTCCAGTTTGTAATGAGAAATAAAGGTATGAGGAGAGGCCCATGTGGCTGCTGCACAAATGGGGTCTATAGGCAACCTAGCCTGAAAGGCTATTGTCGTAGCTAAGGCTCTAGTTGAGTGGGCTCTAGGTTTTGAAGGAAGTTCATGACTCCTCAGTTCATAGATGAAAGTAATCACAGAGGCCAACCATCTAGAAAGGGTTACTTTGGAAACTGGAAGGCCTTTCTTCCCTTCCACATAAGACAGGAAGAGCTGCTCAGATTTCCTAACTTGCTTGGTTCTATCCAGGTAGTAACGGAGTTGACGGTGAACATCCAAAAAATGCAACTTTTGTTCCGCTCTGTTGGAGTAATTAGGGAAGAAAACTGGGAGATCGATAGTCTGGTTTAGATTTGCCTCAGAAGATATCTTGGGTAAAAAAGATGGGTTAGTTCTGAGGGACAATCTATCTTTATGGAAAACCAGGTAAGGAGGACGAACGCAAAGGGCGTGAAGCTCTGAGACTCTCCTCGCGGAAGTTATGGCCACTAGAAATAGAGTTTTCCATGAGAGTAACTTCAAGGAACAGAAAGCCGCAGGTTCAAAGGGAGGGAGAATCAGAGAGGTTAAAACCAGATTCAAATCCCACTGTGGTGTGGGGATCTCTGATTGGGGGCTTAAGTAAAAAGATACCTTTAAGGAAGGCTTTACAAAGTTTATGGGACATGACAGTGGAGTCCGACAAGCCAACATGAAAATTTGAAATGGCCGCTAACTGAACTCTGATAGTGGACGAAGAAGAACCTGATTGAAAAAGTTCAGCCAAGAAATCTAGGACTGATTGGATAGGTGCTGTGAAGGGATCCATGTTTCTAGTCTCTGCCCAGAAGGAGAAACGTTTCCATTTGCTAGCATAAATCCTCCTGGTAGAAGATTTGTGGGAAGCTAGAATGATGTCATGCACCGAATGGGAAATAAAGGGAAGCCTGGCTAAGGCTGGAAGTGGAGCAACCAAGCTGTGAGGCTGAGAGAGAGGAGGGACTGGTGCAGCTCACCCGACTGATGGGTCAAGAGGTCTGGCACTGGGTCCAGATGCCAGGGCTGCTCCAAGAGGTAATGATGCAGGAACGGAAACCAGATTTGTCGAGGCCAGTAACGGGCAATGAGGATCATTGTGGATCTCAATGCGGTAGCTTTCTGAATCAACTGTGTGATGAATGGAAAGGGGGGAAAAGCGTACAGAAGACCCCGGGGCCAATCGTGGACTAGTGCATCTGTGGGGGATGGCCGGGAAGAGGGAAGAGAGTGAAGATGTCGTGGCACTTGCTGTTTTGAGGTGTTGCGAAAAGATCACAGCAAGGCTGACCCCATCTTTGGAAAATCTCTTCCACTACTGACTGCTTGAGAGACCACCCGTGTGACATGAGAATGGCTCTGCTCAGCCTGTCCGCTATTACATTGGACTTCCCGGGGATATGCATTGCTATCAGAAACCACTGAGAAGAGATCGCCCACTGCCAAAGTCTGAGTGCTTCTCAACACAAGGGATAGGACTTGGTTCCGCCCTGCTTGTTGATGTACCACACTACGGACATATTGTCCGTCTGAACTGCAATAGTCCCTATGGGAAGAGAGTCCTGAAGGGCTTGCAATGCTAAAAGTACTGCTCTCATCTCTAGGACATTTATGTGCAGGTGGCACTCAAAAGGTTGCCATGTGCCCTGGACTGTCCGTTGTCACCGTTGCAACCGGGGGGGGGGGGGACAAAGGGTCTGCCCTGAATGACTTGAAGGGAGACCATCCACCAAGAAAGGTGTTTCTTGCATGATTGGGTGATTAAAATGCTGTGTGACATTGGAAGCTGTTGAAAAGACCACTGGGAAAAGAGCATCCACTGAAGGATCTGCATGTGAAAGCGAGCTAGGGGAAGTAACGTAATGGTTGCTGCCATGAGACCTAAAGTCTTCAGTACAAACCTGGCCTGGATTCTATTGCTCTGAAGAAGGATGTGAAAGTGTCCGCGAATATCTGAAATTCTCTGTGCGGCTACTTTTGCGGACAGTTCGGCTGTGTCCAATATGGTGCCTATGAAAGTAACAGACTAACAAGGCAACAAGGCAGACTTTTCGAAATTTATAGAGATACCTAGCTCTTTGCAAGTTTGAATGGTGTAATCTCTGGACTGAAGAAGTTGACGCCTGGTGGTGGCGGTAGGAGCCAGTCGTCCAGATATGGAAACACCTGGAATCCTTGACGTCTCAGATGAGCCGTGACCACTGCCATGCATTTGGTGAACACTCGGGGGGCTGTAGTGAGACCAAAGGGCAGGGCCCTGAACTGGTAGTGACTGGCCCCCCAGCCAGAAGCGGAGAAACCTCCTGGAGCACCTGTGCATCTTGATGTGGTAGTACGCATCCTGAAGGTCTATAGAGCACATCCAATTGTCCTGGCCCAAAAAGGGTAGAATGGACTGTAGCATGACCATCCGGAACTTCGTTCTTTGGACAGACCTGTTCAGCCTGCTGAGATCCAAAATTGGTCTCCAGTCCCCTGTCTTTTTTGGTACCAAAAAGAACTTGGAGTAGATTCCAGATCCTTGCTGGTCTGCTGGGACTGGTTGGATGGCTCTTTTTCTTAGCAGTTTTGAGATTTCTAATACTGCTTGTTCCCTTAGACTGGGTGGAACATCTGGAAGGGGCCTTTTTGGCTGTGTTGGGGTGTGGGCAAAGGGAATTTCGTAACCCTCGGATATGATCGAACGTACCCATCTGTCTTGGGTGAGGGAAAGACAGGCTTCGGGGTACAGTGATAATCTTCCCCCGACTGCCTCCGAAGGCGGACAGTCGGGCAGCATCTCAGGGATGCTGGAAGGGCTGGCCAGAGACAGCTTCTCTGCTACCCTGATTCTGCGGACCCCCTATGCCCCTAGGGTGGCGTCTGTTATTGTCCCCCCCCTTGCCTCTAGAGGGAAACTCACCTCGTGCGTCAGGCGTGACTCCCTGTGGTTTGCGAAACCACATTTTTCCACCCTTCTGACCCTTAGGGTATGGTCTAGATGGGGTGGAAAAATGGACTCCCACAGCAGAGAGAGTCTTGCCATCCTGTTCGCATCTGGTCAAAGTATCCTTCACCTGAGGTCCAAACAATGCCGAACCATCAAAGGGGGAGTTAGTGAAGGATGCCTTGAAGGGGTCAGCAAAGTTACAAAGCCGCATCCAGGCATGACACCTTAAGGCCATGCCTGTGCCTGCAGCCCTACTCGCCCCATCGGCCGCATAGACAATAAGCCGCATGGAGGAGTTAACAATTGAGTTCAGGGTTGCCAGCTGGGAGTTGATTTTGTCTTGAGACCCTGCAGCTGTTGGATCCTGTAAAGTATCACCCATTTCTTTGAGCATGTCTCTTTGAAGGCAGGTGAAATGACACAAGTAATTCAGTGACCGCATGGTAAAGGTCGCTGAAGAAAACATCCGCTTGCCATACCTATCCATAGTCCTAGATTCCTTATTAGGAGGATGGATCGGTACTGAAGGATCAGCCAGTTCCTTCTTAGTGGCCGCCGCCACCACCATGGCATCAACAGGGACACCCTTGGTTAAAAACTGCTTATCAGAAGGGGCTGTGATAAATTTTGAAGGCCTCCGTGGGGTAGGTTCCATCGTGTCAGGGGCCGTCCATGCCTTCCGCGCCACCACTTCCATGAGGGGGTCAAAGAGCGGAGACACCCAGGAGGTGGAAGGGCGAGAACCAAAAGCTTCTAGGTAAACCGACTTATCCTCAGAAGGATTGAGGGTAGACCAGTTCCCCCTCTGCTTGAGGATCTCAAGGATGTCAGAAAAGGAGACATTCTCAGAGGGGGACCGTGGGCACCCTTCTGACTCATCCAAGTCGGTATCAGATGTGACGGACTCAGGAGAGTCCACATGCTTCCTCTTGCATTTCCTTTTCTGAGGGGGCTTCCCTGATGGATCAGGGGAGGCCTCGGAAGAGGAGGATGCTCTCAATGGAGGCACCTGAGGCGTTGGGTCTCTGCAATCGGGGTTGAGAGGATGGGTAGAGACCGTAGCAGGCACAACAGTGGGAGGAGCTGAGGGAGCTGACTGTGGAGCAGGTGCAGGGGCCAGCACACTCCTCATGACCTCAAAGGCACCCCTATCAGGCAGGGAAGAAGGTCCCCACTCCGAAGAGATAAGGACCCCTCCCAGCATCAAGAGGGATGGCTCAGAGGCCGATGTCGGGGCCGAACTCACCTGCGCCGAGGCTCCGAGAGGGAGAACGGGGTCGGACAAGGGTCCGATGCCACTTGCCCCCTCGGAGCTGACGAGGGAGTCCCGGTGCCTGGATCCCTCCAAGGATGGAACCATGGAAGAGATCGGAGCCGACAACAGAGCCGAAATGTGTGATATCGGCTCAGACGTGTCGACAGTCCCGGCTCCCACGAACTCCAGCTCCGAGCTCAGAGGAAGAGTCGGAGGAGGAATCGACGATGGAATGGGGATAGCCACTGTCTGATGATAAGGGCTCTGAAGCATCTGGGCCAGTGCCTGTGACTTAAGGAGTCTGCTAACCACCCTCTCGAGGTTGTGTTCCGAAAGCCTGGAAGACAGAGAGGAATGGGACCGATGGCTCTGCTCCGAAAGCAAAGGAGATCTCGGAGCTGAATGGACTGACTCCAAAGAAGGAGACCTGGAGCACTTACAGCTCGCAGACGGTTCTGACGCAACGATCAGAGCCAATTGAGTCTTGGGAGCATCGGCTCCAGCCGGAGCCGACATAGGAGCACTAAGAGCACCACTGGTCAAAGGCTCAGTACGTGGAGCCGACGGTTTTGTGGGCTTCAAATGTTTTCCCAATGAAGACTTGGTCAGGGAACCTTCGGGTTTCAACAAGCCTCATAAGATAAGCTTGTTTTTGCATTCCTGCAGGACTCTTGGACTGAATGCATGGCAGACAGAACAAGAGTCCTGCAGGTGCAGAGGGCCCAGGCAATAAACACAAGAAGTGTGACCGTCTGTCAGAGACATCTTCTGACAGCACGAGTCACACTTCTTGAAGCCTGAAACCCTGGAATCCTTAGATATCCTGACAGGGATGACAAGTCACACACACAACAAACACCCACACTCAAACTTACTCAGTCTAGTCACACACACACACACACACACACAGACTGAGACTATTTAGAATGACAAATAGAGAATTTTAAACTAAATTAAACTAAAGATTAAACTAAAATTTAAACTAAAAATTAGCCCGAAGGCCTAGTAATCTACGGAGTGGGGTAGGTAATGAGAAGTAGTTAGAAACAAACCCAAAAGGGAACTATCTAAGGTGGGGATACACTAGAGGGGTAAGGAGGATCTAATAGAAAAAATATTACTACAAAAGGTCTGGAAAAAAACCTTACCAGAAAAGATTTTTACAAATGTAACCTGAGAGCCGGCAAAAATACAACCTTGCAGCTGAAGCGGCAAACGAGATCTGGGTAGTTAGCGCCTAGCATTGTGGGATACAGGGTAGCCTCGAGCCAGTAAAAATAGCTCTCAAGCTTTAGTATAGGCCGAGTCGGAGCCGATGATCGGCTCCAATCCCATCCAGCAAGAATGAAGGCGAGATTGACAACTTAACATACAATATTAAAAATGCAATTATTTATCCCAGTTGACTCAGAGGGATAATGCTAAGAGCTGTAGATCCTGTGGTACAAGGTTTGATCTCCTCAACTCTCATTTGCCTACTGTGTGACCTTGAGGAAGTTCCATAACCACACATTTCTCCTGGGTGATCCTTGAATAGGGATTGTATGTCCAGTGACTTACCTAATTAAGAAATGAGTATTATAATGGGAGTGGGTTTGGCATAATGGCTAAGGTTTTCATTTCATAAACACAGAGTACAAGGTTTGAGTCTGACCTCAGGTTTTTAACTAAGCTTAAAATAAACTTCCAAGGCAGTTGGCCTATTATTTACCTATGAACCATAAATCATGAAGTCCAAATGACCCCCACACATACTGTGGTCATAACTCAACAACTGGATATTTCTCAGAACAACATGCACCTACAGACAATAGAGATGAATGTAAGTCATTGTCAATCCACAGTCCATAATAGTAGTGTTTTTTATTATAAATCATAATTCATATTTACAAATATTATTATTTACCTATTTACAATATTTACAACTCTTAACACATTTATATTAATGTCCTGCTATCGATTAATTACTGTCCTCCCACAACCAAAAGCATTTTTTTTCTAATATATTTGCCAGTACCCATTTCCCATTAAATTTAATTTCATTTAGTCTTTCATTCCAAATTGTCAATGAAACATAAAATATTATTATGTCCATTCTTTTAACATCCTCTTGTTTGTTCATGCCATAATACCCAGATTCTATTATGGCCATAGTTTTTTGTTCAGCTTTTATAACATACCCAAATACATCATTTTTACATCATTCATTCGACATCTTTACTTTTAAAGATTTCAAAAACACACGTTCTGTAGTTTCATATTTCTTACAATTATTACATATCCTATTTTTTTTCAAAGATTCATAGATTAGCACTAGGCTAAGTGTCCTCGGGGGCCATTTTAAGCCTAGCCAATTACCCCATGTGAGAATCAAACCCTGCACTTTCTAAGGTAAGCACCTTAACCATTACACCAACCTCCCACCCCTTTCTTTGCTTTTATAGGACATATTTCCCTTAACCAGCAATTTGCCTATCAATAATCTCCACAGAAAGTCTTTACATTCATGTATCCTTTTATACCATTTATACCTCATTAATATGGCTTTTTATTTCTTTCTAAATTGCTTAATGCATCAATACAAAAGTGTGTCCTCATAATATTCCGAAAACACTCTCTTCTGTTTTTCTCAGGCACATCCATTCTCAGCTTCCATAATATAATCTTGATATTCTTTTATTTCCTCATTAATCACATCTTTTTATTATTTTTATTTTTTTCCCAAACTATTTTATACTTGCATGCAAGAACCATACCAATTAAACTTTCTTTTTCTTTTGTAATACATTGTAACATTTTATACAGATTCAAAGATGCCGCATATACAGTTGGGTTTATTAAACCCAATCCTCTTTATTCCTCTTTCATATATAATATTCCGCTCTTGATTGTGTTCAATCTAGAGCCCCAGACGAAGGAAAACAATATTTACATCAATTCTTTCTCATATTTTGTAGGAATCATGTATACATTAGCTACGTATGCAATTTTTCCCAATATATTAGTATTAATCAAATGTGCCTTCTTTCAATATGAAAATCTAAAAGTTTTCCAAAACGTGCAGTTGTGTACACTTACCATAAATGTAGATGTTCAAGTGTATTCACTGTTGCAGTCATCACACTTGGGTTATCCTGCCAGGGGTAGCCCTCAGTCAGCCCGAATACCAGAGGCTTAGCATTTCTGCGTCAGTTGCTGTCATTCCAGGACTCATGTCAGGTCGTCAGTGGTATAAAAACAGGCAGCCAACGCCATTACATCAGTTTTTCTTGCCCCAAATGTCAGGAGCCCCCAAATAGGGAGCTAGGTTATGATGGAATAACACCACCAGTATAAAGTAAATACCAAATAGTACTGTAAGGAAAAGAGAGAGAGAAGGGGGATGAAGGGTTGGAAACCAGGACTGCAACAGTGAATACACTCAAACATCTACATTTATGGTAAGTGTACACAGCTGTACTATGTTCTTCATGTTTCACTGTTGCAGTCATCACACTTGGGTTGATTCCCAAAGCTGAAGAATTGGGTGGAGGCAGTCAAGAAGAGTTGGGGCTGGCTAGTATGCCCTGCAGGACTGTGGTTGCAAAACCTGCCCTGGATTTGGAAATGATAGGCAGGTGGTAGTGCTTGGTGAAGGTATGAACAGAACTCCATGTTGCAGCCTCTAGGATGTCCCTGGTAGGGACCCCACTGAGAAAAACTGCAGAGGTAGAAGTTGCCTTAGTGGAATGTGTTCTGACCCCCTGAGGGGGTGGTTTCCCATGATGTTTGCAACAGAAATGGATATAGAGTGCTATCCATATGGAAATGGTTTGTTTTGATATGGCCTTGCCCTCTGCCCCTGCTGCAAAGCTGACTAGTAACTGAGTTCCTAAAGGGCCTAGTCCTATCCAGGTAGAATGCAGGATCCTTTCCCCCTTATTTTGGGATTTAGGGAAAAAAGTGGGCAAATGAATAGATTGGTGGAGAGCCACACTGGACATCACTTTGGGCATGAAGATAGGGTTAGTCCTGAGGGAGACCCTGTCAGCATGAGTGCTTGTAGCTCAGGCACTCTTCTAGCTGAAGTGATGGCCAGAAGCAAGGCTGTTTTCCAAGAGAGGAATTTTAACTCTGCTGAAGCTGCAGGCTCAAAGGGGGGTAGCGTGAGCTTTTACAACACAAAGTTAAGGTCCCAAGCAGGGGTAGGGGCTCTTCTGGGTGGCCTTAAGTTGTTAGACCCTCTAAGGAACTACTTGATGAGGGGGGTGTGAAAATAGAGGTGGCTCTGTACTGTAATGAGCAGAGATGGCAGAGGCATGGATTTTAATAGAAGAGAAAGATAGGCCCCTGTGAATCAGGTCTGCTAGGTAATCCAGGATGAGAGGTAAGGAGGGCTGTGCTGGTTCAGCTCCTTTATCCTGGATCCAGGAGCAATACCTTTTCCATTTGTCAGCATAGGGTTTTCTAGTGCTGGGTCATCTGGCTTCACATATAACATCTAGGAATTGCTGGCTTAGGCTGGTCACTGGAGGAGAGGTCAAGAAATAAGCCAGGCTGCCAGGTTCTGGGTCTGCAATTGTGAATGCAAGAACTCTTCCTTCTGCTGGGTCAGGAGAGTTGGAATCTGAGGGAGGTGCCATGGAGGCAATGGTGACAGACTGTGCAGTAGTGGGTACCAGTGTTGGTGTGGCCAGTCTGGGGCAATCAGGATTGCCCTTGGTCTTTCCTCCCTTATTTTGAGTAACATCCTTGTAAGAAGAGGTAGAGGGGGAAATGCATAGATTGAGAGGTTTACCCATTGGAAGGATAGGGCATCCACTTTCAAGTCCTTGCTGTGAGGTTCCCTGGTGCAGAATTTGCTGAGCTGGTGGTTGCTGTGGGAGGCAAATAGGTCCACCTTTGGGATACCCCATTTCTGGGTTACGAGGCTGAAGGT